>NW_019524872.1:273721-384806 GCF_002814215.2 Seriola lalandi dorsalis
GGGGGGGGGGGGGGGGGGTAAGATTTCCTGTGACATTCCCCTGGTTATGAATATATGGATGCAATTGTATAGCCCGTGTCTATGTATGGATATGTTCAACATGGAAGTATTTAGTATGACAAAATGACACACTATCAATAAATAAACCCCCGCTGCCTCATGAGGGCTGAACACATGAAGAATCGCTTCAGATGTTTACAGATGAGGACTCTCTGGTGATTTCAGAAAACAAACAATGTTGACTTTCAAGAATGAACAACATTTCAATTTCCTTTTTTAAAACCTACAATTTCCATGTTATTTTCCTTTTGGCTATGCATTCTGTTTCGTAATGTGTGTGTGTGAGAGAGAGAGTTATTGTGGTGAACTGGCAGCAGAGCTGCAATTGTCAATTCACAGCAGGCTAATTCATTTCTCTGGATCACTGCGTCCTCCCTCTGTCCACCTCCCCTCTCTTTCTCCCTATCTATCTCTGTCTTTGTCCCTCCTCCGCTCCTTCCTCTCTCTCCCTCTCCTGCCTTCTCCCTCTCTTTTTTTATCATGACTTCCACTTCTCTTTTATCTTCCCTCCCCCCTCGCCCCCTTGTCAAAATAGCAAAGTAGATAAAAATTCTTCTTTTAATCAATGGGTCCTTGATTCCAGACAGAGGCAGACAAAAGCAAGCTTCTCATTTCTAGCTTGCGAATTTCAATTATGTCGGCTGAAATGACAACTGTCGCCAGCAGATTTTATCAGCTGTAGCTAGATGGCTAATTAAGCTAACGTTAGCTTCATGAGTTGGTTGAACGCTGCCCGGCTGACTTTTTTATCATGTACTTGAAATCTAGAAGCCCGTAAAATTTCTTATATATGTACTTGATGGCTACATGTGTTACCGTGCAAAAAGGTTTTCATGTTGCCAGCAAAAAGCACTGGCACATTTGTACTGAAATTGAATCTCAACAAGTCCTCCAACTGCATAGCAAACACAGAGTATACCAGTGTACCTGCCTATCATTGTCATGGTTACCATAATTAATACATGGAAATAGTCATGGTTAGGTTAGTTATCAAAACTACTTGGTTAGGTTTAGGAAAGATCGTGGTTTGAGTTGAAATACGCACTCACTATACACTATACTTTGTGTCACGTCACAAAAAAAAACATGCAGTTAAGGTTGTAGAACGGTCATGGTTACAAGAAACAACACGGCTATAGGTTTCAGACTGGAAATGAACAACGGTCTCCTGTGTCAAAGTCCAGTGTTTTGTTGACCCATCCATCCACCCCAACCTTCTCTTATCTGGTAGAGGGACTCTGTGAAAACCTTGTTTTAAGTTTATATTGAGCTCATTTCTTGTAAAGTTGTGTTTTATCAAGTTTCTTTCCATTTTTTTTTTTTTTTTTTTGTGTTTCAAGTAACCACACTGGAAACCTCAGACTGATTGTTTGGTCTATAAAAGGTCAGAAAATAGTGAAAAAAATACCCATCACTAATCCCTGAAGCCCTCTTTTACAGAGATGGCACCCTCCAGACTCTTTAAATAACAGGCTTCTGCTCTTACTACAGCCTCATGCACACAACTTTGGCATACTGTACGTGTGGAGAAATCCACAGCTCAGCAGGCCCGACGTGCCTAGTTACAGTTGTTAAGCTACGATTGTACGATCAATGTTCAGGGTAGAGGTTTAGTAAACGGTCACTTACTCCTTATTTATGACACATTTACTTACTTCATTTCTTTTATCATCAATCATCCCAGCTCTGTCAAAGTTGGCCCTCAGTGTGTTTAACCAGCATAAGCCAGACCACGTATTGCTACAGATGATTGCGCCATTTACAGGTCTATTTCAGCCTGTGTGAGCATATGTAAAAGAATTGCTGTTGTGGGTAAAGCACCCTGGGCACAGCTCCCACATTTCCGGCTGGGTTAGGGTTTATATCTGAGGACAGACAAGGGATGGAGATATCTGCTTTGGCCAGAAGATTGAGGAGATTTTAGTTAACCGCTTAGGGAATCTTTAAAGGTATGCTTTACTTTGGGATCTGTTTCAATAATTTACCAGTGTTTGTGAATGATTTCAGAAGTAGACCCTTGAAGTGGGGAATAGCAGTTAAATCTAAAACTCAAAAGACACACACAGTAGTAATTTAAAAGTCCTCCTTGAACCACATCAAACTGCATACATGACTCTGCTCATTGACCATTAACAGATCAAAGTCTTTCCACTGCCAGAGGAGACAAGCATGTTTGGCGTATGAGTGTTTGGAAGGTGGGCAGGTCACATATACCCCTCTGTCTGTGTTGCCATGACATCCAGAGATGGGAGAGCAAAACCCCTCATGTCTCTCTGTGCGATGAAGGCATTCATCACTACAGTGACATCTGTCAAGGTGCTGATTTACCACCTCCCAAATGCAGACATCAGCAGACGTTGATTTTGTTGTCATTTCGGGATGAAAAAGATATTTTAAAAATAAATCCCAGAAAAGAATCTGCATGAAATGTAACTTTTTTTTTTTTGCTACAGAGTGGAACAATTGAAATTTTTTGATTGTCAAGGTTTAAATCAGACTTTATTTTCTTGGCTAAAGGCAGTAGAAACTGAGATGTGGAGCCTTCCAAAGTACTGTGCATAATTCATACGGCACAGTCTTTTTGCTACAAGGCGAGGGCTCGGCAAATACAGGTCAAGCTTTACTTTGAGCAAAGTAACTGTGCGTATACTCCTGAATAAAAACAGCTCTGTTTCACATGGCAACTGCCAACTGTGACTTGGGAAACCTCTGATAGCATGAAATACAACCCCTTCATGACAGCACTGAAATGAATTCATCTCACAGTTGATTGATTTGTTTTTTGCTTGCAATGTTTATAATATATGCATTACACAAAAGGCATCTATGGTGACATCGCTTTGAGTCACTACTAAAAACTTTTTACAGAGCGTTATTTCTACTTCCCATAGTGTCTTTGAATGAATGAATCTGCACTAAAGACAAAAGCTGTGTTCTTCCACTAACTCCACAAACTCACCTCAGTTATTCAGTCAGACTGAGCACCAGAGAAGGAATGACACCAAAGATCAAGTGAAGCTGACACTAACAAGATCTGGTCTTGTCCACTCTTGATTAAAATCAAGATGATGAATAGTGTAAAGATTTAAGAACAGAAAGTGCTTTGAGCTCTATGGACATCATTTGTTTCATGGATTTCTGACATGATAACACCAACGTTTTGGTTAAAATTCTTAAAGGTTAAGTTTTCAGTCCTGTTTTCTTGCTAATGAGAGATATCTGAAAAAAAAACTCCTTAAAAATGAATTACATTTGGTCGAATTTTAGGCCATGGGCCAAGGAATAAGTGATTACTTAATGCAGAATCTTTAAAAAGGAGTTCTAAAAGTTAAACTTTGGTTAATACAAGTTGATTTAAAATTTATAGGTTTGGTCAGTATACTCCCCAAAAAATTAACAAAGAAGAATCTTGATTCAAGGCCCATTTACCAACTCTCTCCAGACCTTTCAACCACATCTCCTGGTCTCCTACCAGTTGGGATCTGCTAAAAGCTTAAGTGTGGTGACACAGACTTAAGACTTTGTTTGTCACAGTTCATTCATAGCTATTTAGTGATTCTCTGCTTGCCTCGCCATTCCACCAACTCTCCTGTCATTTCAGATTCTGCCACTCCCACCTTACCTGCAGTAACCCCACCCCTTCCTGCATTTCACCCGATTCCCCGCTCCCACCTGTTCCCGATTCCCCAATTATCGGTCTTCGTGCCATCTTAGCTGGTACTTTCAAGCTCTGCTTCCTGCCTGTTATTGGATTTCACCGGGTGCCTGCACCTTTTGATTCATTCACCTGGTGTTTCACCTGCCTGTTGCCCACCTTCGCCCACCTGCTGTCTTCACAACATGACATTCCCCCTATTTCCTGCTCTCATCTGAATTAATGTGATTCAATGTTAACTGGTTGAAACTTTTACACTGGCTCTCTGAGTTGTGCACTTGAGTCCAGTGTATTTCTGAGCTGTGACGACATTATGCCATTGTAAACATCCATCACAGTTTACAGGCTGACATCTTGGTTCAATACTGACTTTACATACCAATGCAAGTACAAAGTTTTCATCGTTTGACTTTAAAAATCATTCTGTCCATTCTTTTTCTTCTCATAATTTCCTCATAAAGTTTCATAGCACTCAGTTATGTCACCTCTCTACCATTAACCACTCAATGGTGCATCTCTCGTTCCTGCCAATGCGCCTACAGCCCATTAAAAGATAAATTTGCCTTTCCTCTCTCACATACAATTCCCCTCTTCCAATCTTTCTACCCAGGTCTCTGGAAATGTGTTTTTGTCCCTCTCAATCCTCACTGAATCAGACTCGGGTAAACAGGGTTACAGCTGAATGATTTGAAAAGAAACACACCCATGGATTCCAGCATGAGCACTCAACGTCTGACAAGTGACTTGATGTGTTTCCTGTTGAAAGGGGCAGCTACAGTTAGTTGTCCAATGTGACGTGTAATATGACTGGCTATATTTTTCCCTGAATTAAACATAATTAAAAGGAGCACTGCTTCCTTATTGGGAGTGGCAGCTTCCCGATAAGACCCTGCCATTCCACAGATTACATCAGAAAATCAACTGTCACTCATGGTAGGCATATCCTGCCCTGCTGTTTGCAATGACTGGGCCTTCTTTAATAAGATTGAGGTATTTGGGGAAGCAAAGTATCTATTGAACAGGGACACTTGTGGGATGAATTTCTTTTGAGAACTGTACTGAAGAAGAGATCAAGACAGAGATGGGTCAAATTTCTATTCTGGTATACCTCGAGTCCTGTATGTTCCCTATGAGCACTGTCTTCTCAGAGGACGGAGACAGAATAAGCTACTCAGCCACAGCTGAAAAAGCCATTCTCAGAAGCCTCTCTTTTCTCTGGGGAACTCCAGGTGAACAGTCTCTTTATCATGGAGAGATTAAACATCCAGAGCTGTGATTAACAACTCATTATCTGTTAGATTAATTTTAGGCTGCTGAATATTTCAAAATGCTAGTTTCTTTAGAGGACCTACTGTATAGTTGAATTCAAATTCGTCTTCATTATCACCCTCCTTCGATGAGGTGTGAAAACTGTGTGAATACCTGCACATCTAGCTTGGCAGTTTCTGCCAAAGACCTCAACTAATTAAATACAAAGTACTCTAAAAAGCAACAAAAGCTGTCTGCCTCTGGTCTGCATACCCCCATTTAAAAAAAAAAATAAATAAATAAATTAAAAAATCACATCTACTTTGCCAGGAGCATTTTTAGGGATGCAAGAGCTTTGCCTGCATTTCAAAAGCAGGAGCTTGGGAGCTTCAGTTCCTGCACTATAATTCTTCACCCACAAAACGTTCCTGCTCCTTAAGTAGTACTTTCTAGGGTCAAAAAGGTAGCATCTGCATCTGTGTAGCTGCAAGGGTGGAGATGATGTAAACATCATTCTGCTCATGTTTATCAGGTTTTTGCACAGACATTTATGTACACAAAAACCTGTTGTAATATGTACAAAGCTAAATGCTTCTCTGCTGGTTGACATTGTGGTTGTAGCCATTTTGAAGTAATGAAACCAATTTGGTCTTTGTGGTCAAGGCTGACCATCACAGTCAAGCCAAACGTAAGTCTCGTACACTTTAATGTGCTGTCTATGGTAACAGCGAAGTCGCCGAAGTCTGAAATGTTAAAATTCTACACATGAGATTTATTTTAGCCATGCAAACATGATGCAAGCTAACTAAAAGAATCCTATAAAGTCATTGCCTGAGTGTGATTGCACTCATGCTTGGGGTTCACCTTGAAAAGTCTTGTGACAACAACTTCAGTTAAATTTAATTCAGCTTCAAAGAACTGAAAAGTCCAGTGTACTAAACCTATCTAACAACAAACTCCAATGTAGCACTTAAAAGACGTTATTAATATTGTCTATAAACCACAAGCAAAAACACAATCAGTGCGATAATTAATATAATAATAAATAATAATCAGCTACATATTTTTTCAAGGAGTCTACAAATCGTGGAAACACATTACAACTCATCTCACAGCACCAATACAACCACATAGGTCATTCGTCCCTGCCCTTTGATATGACCCATAGGACCTTCTCTTGAAATAACGCTCCATGGTGGCAAGGGTAGTGAAGTCGTAATAATCCAATAATAAACACGTGGTTAATCAAACAGTCACGGTTGGGTTAGGTTTAGGGAAAGATCATGGTTTGGGTTAAAATACCTACATAAGCTCCAAAACAAAATTATAATTTGTCTTGTAAACGCAACGATGGCCAAAGCTCTTGTCAAACGACAACTGCCACCACCCGCTACCAACAAGAAACCGTGTTAGGTGGCAGAGAAAACTTATGAATAGCCCCTTTAACGCTTCAAGCAGAAAAGGTACAAAACGCCTTTGTGACTGGAGGCAAATTCTATCAAATTTTGCAGCCATCCACGTTTTCCAACTGGATGTGGAATGTGGAAGAACGTGGAAGGAGACCTATAGCTAGAAAAAAAAGCGAGAAAAGAAGGGCTAAGAGCTTTGAAAGAAAAGGGAATAACAGAGAGAGATAATGGTTGTTGTGGCAGGGGCCCAGCTTGGCATCCTTCTCTGTCCTGGCCTGAGCCTCAGTCAGTTGGGTTTGGTGCTGCCCTGCGAGAGTGCAAGGAGAGAGGGGCTGCCAGTGCAACTCGAGGGGTTGGATGGCAGTAGAATCTTCTGCCCATGGCTAGTGCACATTGTAAACGCTCACAGAAAAGCAATGTAGAATGATGCCACTATATGGCCAAAAGAATGTGGATATACAAACATTGTATCATACATATGAGCACTGAAAGCCTCCAAAGTGAGGACGCTTTCACAAGATTTCATTTCCTGGCTGCAGGGGTTCGCTCCCAACCAGCCACTAGAGCTTTAGCTGGGTCAGATACTGATGTTGGATGATAAGGTCTGGCTTGCACTCACTGTTCCAGTTCATCCCAAAGGTGTTGAATGTGGTTGAGGTCAGAAATCTGTGCATGCCAGTCAAGTTCTTCCACAACTAACTTGCAATAATATTTTTCATCCGTTTCTTTCTTTGTACACGTGGAACACGTTGGAAATACAATCTCAAAAACAGCAGTGCTGCAGTATTAAAATGTTCTTTAACCGGAACTAAAGAACCAGACCAAAAGCATACATTTTGGGGCCATATAGGGTAGAGAGTATAACATACAAAGTGAGAATAGGGATATTTATACAATCAAGCTAGCCTCTAATAAAGCCTTTCATGTTTTCAGTCAAAATTTAAAACCACAGTATTTGTCATATTTATCTGTAGCGTCAAACGATAAGAAGGCCCTAAATCCTTTGATGAATTGCCTCTCTATGTTTATGAGTGGAAATATTAAATGAAGACAGAACAGAAGTTTTTATATTTGGTACAGTTGCACAGAGAGAAGAAATTTTAAGTAGGCTTGGAAATCTGGCTCTACAGATTGAGTGGGAAATAAAAAAACCTGGGTGTTACTGGCTCAGAATTGAATTTTTGAAGTCACATCAGTGTTACAAACGTAGCTTTTTACCATTTACAAAACATAGAAAGAGTCTGATCCCACCTTTCTTTAGAAGATCCTAAGAAACTGATTCATGCTTTTGTATCGTCACACTTAGATTACTGCTTTGCACTCTGTACTGGCAGCGACTCAGCAACAATCTTAACCAAAACAAGGAAAAAACATATTACACCAGTGTTAGTCTCATTGCATTGGCAACCTGTAACATTGAGGATAGATTTAAAAAATGATTTGGTTTTTCAGACTGCCTGTTGGAGTATGTTCTAAAGCGCTCGCTACAGTTACTTCATGCTGGCTTGCTAGATCTGCCACATATAAACTGCGAGAGGTACAGGGAAGCAGCCTTCTGTAGTTATGGACCAACGATTTGAATCATACTCCATTCATATATTAGGACACGCAAACGCTGTTGATATATTCAAGAAGCAGCTCAAATCTTATTTTTATGGTCTTGCTTTTAATTAAATCAACTTTTATTTGAGTTTTCATATTGGTTTATGGTTTTTATATCTTCAAATTGCTTTTACTACTATCAGTTGTTATTTTATTACCGGTATCATTTCTTTTATCTCTCCATGATCTTATTTCTTCTTACTTTCTCCGGACATTATTACCTTATTGTCTTTTATTGCCTTAATGTGTCCTGTTTTTAAGTATCTGTCGTATTGTTTTTAATACCTCTTCCTGTAAAGCACTTTGAGCTACCTTTAATTTTATAAAAAGGTGCTACATAAAGTTTACTATTATCATCATCATAATATAAATAATTATATTTGAGTCAGTCAGTTCGACTGTGGGACCCTACAATGACTCCTACCTTTTAACTGTCAGGTTGACAGTGACAGCGCTGCCTCCACCGTGATGCAAACTTGAAGATAGTAAATCTCAGAGGATTATACACCTCTTTTCTCTTTAAAATCTCTCCCCAAACCAAACTGACACATAATTGATCACAGCCTCATTTAAACCAGTTTCGTTGTTCTTCAATGTTCCAGGTGAAACACAAAAGAGCCTCCTGTGGATTGAAGTTGAAGGAAACTGTTTCTATCACAAGCACACATTTCAAAAACTTTTTACAGCGTTATTCTCTGTGTTGTAACATGGGCATCAGCAAAACACAAAATATCATAACACAAACCATTTGTCTCCATAGGCCCAGGATGACCTTAAGGAAATAACATTTGTGTCAACATTTTTGAGAAGATGGACTTATCTTATCAGATTGGTCCTACCGAAGACAATAAAAAGAAAAGATAAAAAGGAAACAGATACAATCACTGCTTTTATTGATGGCATAGTCCTCTCTTGTTCTGTCAGCATTTTGTGGGAGGTAGCTATAGGGGATTCCGGTTGTTTGCTAGAATACAAAAGAAACTTATTACGAACAAATGTTTATCCTTTGGGTTAAAAATCAAAGTTTGTCCTTTGTCTGATAACACTCTTTGATTACATTTCAGTACCAGAGTCAAAAATCAAAAGCATTGAAGAGGGAACTGATTAAAGCAATCAATAATATAGATGATTGAGCCCTGTAGCTGGTGTGAGCTTGCAAAAATGACAGTAATTGCAAAGTATTGTATGGATTTCCATGAATCTTTGTACGGATATTCATTATCACCAGAGGATGAATCTTGGTGATTCATCTAAAATATATCAACATCTAATGGAAGGATAACTTTTGGAGACATTTATAGCTCCCAGTAACTTCGGTGATTCACTAACCACATTTGTGATTATTAAATTGTGTTAAATTGTGTCAAAATCTGCTGGATGGATTGCCATGAAATTTGGTTAAAAGGACCAGTGTGGATTTACAAACTGAATAACCGTCCCTTCCCCCCTCCCTTTCCGAGCATGTAGGAGAACCTACAGTGGCCTTCAGGGCTATTGTAGAAACATAGCAGTGCAACATGGTGGGCTCCATGAAAAGGATCTGCCCCCTGTACAGAAGACTGAGAAGTGGTCTCAGTCTTTTGAACCCCACTGCAGACATGAAAGGCTCATTCTAAGCTAATGAAAATTATTTTCAGGTGATTATACACTAATGAAAACATAATTATGAATATAATTTTCCATTTCTGCCAATAGATCTGTGTAAATTCTGCACACTGGTCCTTTAAGACATTCACGCTCCCCTCAGGACGAATTGTAATAGCTTTGCTGATCCCTTTACTTTTCATCTGGCGTAATCATCAGGTCAAACTTTAATACTGTTTGTGACCAAATACCTGAAAAAGTTAAGCTCTTGCTAGACATGTTGAAATTAGCATTTAGCTCAAAGAACTGTTGTGTCCAAGTACAGGTTCACAAGCATGGTTTTCAAGAACCTTTGTGTTTGAGTTGGTAAACAATATTTTTTAAATTAAAGAATCAAATTACAACATGTAATATGGAAGTGTTCACAATCATCTCTGCAGCTCTAGGGAGCCTTTTTGTTTTGGTTGGTAAGTTTTGGTTTTACAGCACATTTACTGTACGTTTCAGTCTTTCTGATATACCAACTATATATTACCAGCGCCAAATGCCGCAGCTTTAAAAATCCATTCTCCAGTAAAGGTATGTTCTTTTTTAAAGCCATGCACAGAGGTCCTCTGTCCACAGTTTTGATCCATTATTCATAAAAGCAGCTTCCCTGTTTTCTTTGTGGAGTGCTTTAACCACAATCAAAATACCAGCTTTAGAGGATCTCAGAGCTTTTTGTGGTTGATAGGATATTAAAAAGTTAGAATTCTATGAAGGAGCTATGCCATTAATAGTTTTGTAGGTGATTAAAAGGACCTTAAAATCAAGCCAGTGCAGTTCAGCCATAAAACAAGAGTGATGTGCTCGCTCGCTCTCCTTGGTCTAGCTGCAGAATTCTGCCCGAGTTCCAATTTCTTTAGTCTTTTTTTGAGAGACCAGTAGAAAGTGCATCACAGTGGTTTAACCTACAAGTAATAAAAAATATGAATTGGTTTCTCTGTGTCCTGTTGTGTTAAAAATGGCCGTACTTCGGTAACGTTTCTCAGGTGGAAGAAGCATGAACCACCTGTCAACTTGAATTCATGCAGAACCTCATACAAGTAAATCCGATACTAATGAGGTATGTATTTCTCCACACACCCTAACACCCTTTGTTATACTCAGATGCAACAACATTATGTCAGTTTTTTTTCATAGACAGCAGTACATAGAGAACTTTCCCATTAGAAGCAGCACACAACACAACCTGCCATGCTTTGATAAGATTTTCTGTCATAGCATATTGAGGTGAAAAATACCCTGAAGTGTTCTCAGTGTGTGTCTGCCACAGTACAGGTAGGTTTAACATTCAGGGTGGAAATAATCAACCATGGTAAAAGAAAATCTCAGATTTCATACTGTTACTCTCACCCTTAATGGGTACCTGTAACTCTCATTTCCAGCCGTATATTTTTATTCTCAGACTCTACTAGAGTAGCTCTGCATGATTCACAGTTCCAAAGAGAAAGATTCCTTATTTATCTCATACTACCTGTTAAGAAACAGGTAATATTAGCTCTGGGCTCTTTAAGTCCCTCCTCCCTAAGAACAAATTTTTTTCTGATTGGAAGCCTGCTGAGTGCTAGCACCTGGCAGCGTTGTGCTCCTGTTACCAGTGTGGAGGTTCTGAAAGCAAACTGTAAAACCGCTAAGTAACATAACTGATTGGAAATGGCAATTTTTCAAGTCCCTCCATACATGTCGAGCCTGAACATCTGCAGCAACAAAAATTACAGCAGGGTGTCTCTGTCCAGTTCTTTTACCTGCTTATTGTGTGACATAATGATGGATTTAGTCTTTCAATTACAATCGATATACAAAAAATTTCTATATATGCCCCTGTTGACAGATGTATGTGTGGGAAATGCACTGAAATGCCAAATGATGTCTGCTGTCAGAAATACCAAAGGTAACGTTGCAAGTAAAATGTTATACTGCTGTAGACAAATGTCTGTATAGTGAACCTCCTGCATTGGTTATTTGTGTGCTGCAGTACATTAACTGCTTGTAACCATTGGAAACCTACCGTTCAGATCAGTCTGATGCCTGAGTGACATACAACATTGTATGTCTAGTATGACAGAAAATAAGGAAAAGCATAATAGATCCCCTTTAAAAGTACCTTTCTTGCACTGATCATAGACTAATAGATATCAATTTATTCTGATTAGAGTAGAATACACTGTGATTGGTAATTCTGGTGTATACTCACCTTTTTCACCCTAAATCACCTACTTCTTCTTCAGCCAGCAATTAAAAATGTACTCAAAATGTCAACTAGTCCGTCTGTCTGCATCGTCTTTTTACATTGTCATAAAAAAGCTCAGGTGTTCTTTTAATGCCTGAGAACAGATTTCTTTGGTGCCCAGTAACTCCTAGAACAAGTCTTCCATACGCTGAGTCAAAGCATTTCTTTAAGACATGAAAACAAAGAAGAGAGCTCAGCCTTAGAAAAAGCAAGCTTTGATTCACTGGGACTGATCAAAAATCCTTTCACCTCCTGCTGATGTATTGTGGTCATTTTGTGGCATTGAGCAATAAAAAACATCCTTATTGCCAAGGGTTACATTGGGATTAGTGATCTGGGGGAGCCCTGATTCACAGAGGCTGGCAGGTGGGCAGATGCAAGTGTGCACAGGCAGCAGTGGGATGGCTGGAACCTGAAAAGACGTTTTATGTCAATACATAAGACACAGTGCATTTCACTTTTTCAGCATTAAGTCTCAGCACCATGACAGATCTCAGTGTTTTTAGGGCCAAATAACTCACCCCACCCACAACCATCTGAAGTCTGCTAATTCCAGACTTCTTGACTTCAAATTCAAGCTGATAAAAATTAATATTTTAGGATTTAAAGGAAATCTACAGCTAGAATGACATGTTTGTTAGGGCCATGTTCTAAGTTTCCGCAAAGTAAACAGAACTGTGTTGTGACAAAGTAATTTTCTTTTAGGTTCAATAAAGTACCCACCTAGACTTGAACACACCCCATTCCTCCATCGAACAAAATGACTTGAATCAGTCATTCAGTGAGACAACTGACCCGAGAGCTCAACTGAACTGGGAAAATGAACGGATGCGATTAAGTTCAGTTTTTACCTAAAAGGTTTGTTCTTCTGCACAATACTGCGATACTCCACTGACAGGTAAATCAACCTGCAGGAGAAGCTGCTAGTGTTCTACTACTGCTGCTGCTGCATCGAGAGTGTTCCTACGTGCTGCATCTCTGTTTGGTATACCAGCAGCTCAGCAGCGGACAGGAGAGCCCTTCAGAGGGTCATTAATACCGCCCAGAAGATCATCGGCCACTCACTGCCCTCTTTGGAGGACTTATTCAGCTCTCGCTGCCTCAGCAAAGCAGCCAACTACTGAAAGACCTATTACACCCTGGACATCAGCTGTTTGACCTGCTGCCCCTCTGGTAGATGCCTCAGTTCCATCCAATCACGGACAGACTGGCAAACAGCTTCCACCCTAGAGACACACAAGAACTGAACAGAGACAAACACTGACACCAACTGTTTGGTACCCATTTGACTATACTGTATCTGCAATGTGCAATAGCTCGGCTGCTTTTTTTTTTTTTTTTTTTTTTTTTTTTTTTTTTTAATATATAAATTGTGTCGTTTTATATGTTAAAGCAATATATACAATTTAAATATTTTACACTTTTAGTTTAGTTTGAATCCTTCTTTTGTTAATTGCTGTTTGTGATGTGTGAATGCAGCATCTGGATTACAACTCAATTTCTTTGTATTGATGCGCAATGATAAGAAAGGAATGTATTATATTATATTATCAGTGTCTGTTGTTCCGGCTCAGTGAAACCTCTTGCTTGAGATGAACCATGACACTCCCAATACACAAGAGACTTGATGTTTACGTTGAGAAGCTAAATGTTTGCTCTCTGTTCCATTTCAGCTGGCTGTGTGATTGAGGCTTGAAGCATAACAAGCAAAGGGAATAATTATCCATACAGGGAGGAAGTTGGGCTTCAAACCCACCACCCCCAAGGGTACCCGCTGAGCACAGCCAAAATACAGACTGTCTGCAGTAATGATGAACAAAACAACAACAACAAGCTCCAACAACTTTATAAGCAAAAAGTATTACACTGTAATAAAATGTGACATTTTTGTAAAAGTAAATGGCTGTAATCAGATTACTTTTACTGTAACACTACTATTTCATTTTCAGCCTTTATATTAAAGTCATTGGCCCTGTGGAAAGAGACTCACTGAGTTTCACATAAGATTTTAAGTTTTAAAATTAGGGGTCCCATATTGTATAAAAAGGTAGATTTCCACGTGTTCTCTGATTATAAAGCAGGTCTAGGTTCTATATTTACACTGTGAAAGTATCAAAGCCTCAGTCCACAGAGAAATGTACACAGCCTGTATTCACAAACTGAGCCTTAAAGAGGACCCATTATGTCCATTTTCAGTCTTAATCATTTCATTCTTGGTGTCTACTAAAAGAGATTTACATGCTTTAATGTTTTGAAAAGACTATTATTCTTCTTCTGTACATCTTTTTCTGTCCTCTATTCACCCTCTATCTGAAACGCTCTGTTCCCCCTGAAGCCGGCAAACTGACCAATAAGAGCACACTGGGCTCTGATTGGTCAGTTTGCCGGCAACTACCATGGCAATGATATGTTCCGCACGTCTTGTGTAAACAAACAGTTGTGTTCAGTCCTGTTTAAAGTTTTAATTCTGGACACTTCCAAACTAAAGGAATATAAATCATGGAGGAACAGACATATAGAGTACAGGGGGGTAATCTCCACCTCTTCACCTCCAGCAGGTTCACGATGCCGGTAAATCTGAATGAATTAAACTTTAGTGCATATAGTTACTAACTTAAAAACAAACTCAGAGGTTAAACTGTGGATAATTTATCGGAGCTAATGAGGTACAGCATGTCAACACTGAAATGTTTAAGCATTTATATCTTCGCTTTGCTGCTTCTTACTAATGTGATCAGGTCGCAGTAACGTGGTTAAGATCACAAATCCACATAAACAATGCAGACTGACAGGCTGTGCGCCTGAGTGTGAAGTGTGAATTACATTAAGTGTGAATTACAGAAATAACCGTTGTGAAAATGAAGCGTCTAACTCTGCACGGTTTCTGAAGCAGTCCTCCTTGATGTGCAGGCTTACACTATAATGATTGGAGCAGTGGAGAATGGTGGAAAAATAAAGCAGATTTCTGCAGGCAGTTGAGGACATGGTGTCTTTTCGGCATGGCTACAAAACTAAAGAAAACTCTTCATTATAAGTAGATATGTGGGGGGCGTGCCAAACTTGCAGGGGGTGTCCAGGTTGCAGGTGGGCAGCACCAAAGGAAGTATTGACGTCAATAGGACCAGGAAGTAATGGCTGGACTCCCAACGGGGCGTTTCATACAAAGGAGAATATTGGGTTTTTACTATACAGTTACTCCCTTTGATGTAAACTGTGATCTTTGTGACTCTGAAGACCATTTACATGCACAAAAAACCTATATAAAGACCCTATCAGAAAGGAAAAATTCAGAAAAGCATAATAGGTCCTCTTTAAAACAAGCCGTCAGGACTTCTGTAACTTTGTGATGTCACAACAAAGCAGTCGCCACCCTCAGTTATGCCCCTGGCATGGGCCACCTGGACCCATCATCTAACCATGCAGGATTTGGTTTCTCTGAGTGTTTACCTGAAATCTGCTATATTTTTATTTGATCACTCAGAAAACAGTGTGTTGTGGATATCAACACTTCAAATAAAACACAGGAAAAGTGAAAAACATGAATAGAATACGACCCCACCCCCAGAACATGCATTAGAGTACTGTCGACAAAGTGCTTCACATAGCTGAGGAGAACTGCAGATTTTCTGTGGTTTAATCACTATAATTAAGCAACCACTTCCACATCGTACACAGTAATCCATCTTTAATGTAAACATATTGCTTAGATCTTTAATGTGCTCCATTTTCATATCTTTTCCATCCCTTTTCTCTGATCCACAGAATCTCCTGCTGCTGCCCAGCCCACATTGTTTGATTGCCAGCACATCCCACGTTTCGTGCAGAAACACCACAGCAAAGACGGCCTCGACCCAGACACACAAGAAATACTAAATTAAACAAGAACCTCTTGCATAACAGCTCTAAATAGGCAACCAAATTAGTATTGACAAACTGACTGGTGTGATTTAATATAAAAAAACAAAAAAACACATATTTATGTCCATATTATACTGTACCAACACAAATGTCAATCTTTTTTGCAAACATTTCAAGTAATGAGAGCACGGGTTTATTACTGATGCAAAAAGTCAAGCTGGCAGACTCTTGAGATGCTGACATTTTACAGCCCGGAGCAGCACTCAGAGACAGTCATACTATGTAGAAATCAATACAAGTCATTAGCATTACACTAATGAGACCTCGAAATGATGCAGTATTTTGGCAGTTTAATACCAACAAACTGTGAAAATACATGTGCTATCTAATTCGTAGTGGTAGTAGTATATAACTTGCTACTAGGAAAATATGTTTTATAATATCCATCATCTGATGCATTTTTTAAAAAAATTGCTACACCATATCTATACTCTGCACATAATTCGAGATCCATTAAACAGTGTTTAATTATGTTATAAAATTTGATGAATACAAACTGTTGTACCTGGTGCAGCTGGTGTCATAATCCCATGCTGGTAAGAAACTTTTGATAAAATGCAAATAGTATTAGACATTTCTTTGAAAGTGCAAACTGCAGCTGTGTTGTGGAGCTAATATGACAGCAGCAAATATTTCACACCCAACAGGAGGTTTCAAAGAGATTAACTCGCTCACAAACTTTTACAGCTTCCTCCAGCAAAAAAAAAAAAAGAACAACGTCTTCTTCATGAGTTAAGCACTCCCAATCCCAAACCACATGGCTGACGGTTTCCAGTGATGTGCACAGGACATGTTCTCCTCACTCAGGTGGAAAAGAAAAATGGCAGCACTCTGGCTTTAAGGGCAAACTGCAGACGTTACTTGGACAGAGTCCATCTCTGCAATGGGATGTACACTGTCCATTTAGCAAGAGCTCTTTACAGAAACCCTTACAACAACCACAGAAACCAGCAGAGTCACTGAATAAGAAAACCCTTTGAGTGACCTTCAGTATGTCTGAAAAGTCGGAGAGAGAGGGCAAGGACAGAGTTTAAAGAATGATGCTTCTCATTATCAGACACAAAAGACGCTTGTGCATAGGGAAAACGGTAGTTCAAGGGTTGAGAAAATGTAGTACCAAATGAAAGATAAAGCGGTGAAAATATTCTCAATAAAGCAAACACTTCAACTGATATTGACAAGCATTTTCTAAGTGGCTAAAACACATTTTCTGCTGACCCTGACCACAGCAGTACATCACTCGGCCTCTGTTTCTCCAAACTCAGAGCTCACAGATTCAAATCTACTGCAGGTAATACAATGACTATAGATAAGTACCTCACACAACCTCACATCAAACAACCTGAACTATCACTTTATGAACAGAGAGAGGACAGCCAGTAACGGCCCGTAGAACCAGCCAGTTCCTTCGAATGGACACAGAAGGACATCTTTACCCTAGAAACACCCCCTGCTGAAAAAGGCCACAGTTATTACCAATTCGTATTTTAGCTATCAGCAAGACTCTTACAGATGAGCAGTGGGGATCTGATTTGACCAGGGCGGATCTTGAGGCAGAACTGAATCAAATCTCAGTAGTAAACACCTTGGTAGAACCTGACAGTTGGATATTAGCATTTGTGTTGTGCAGCTCTGTTGTTGACCAAAGCTGCTCTGCCTTATCTATCAACGCAGGCTTGTCAGGTCCGCACCTCACCGAGTGGCTGCTGGTGCTTCCCATTCAGGACTGTAGCACTGGGAGCTCACACTGGCCTGGTTGGGAGCTCCTATCTCAGAGCAAAAAAGAAGAACAGCATCTGCTCCTCTCTTCTACTGCAGCACACACACATAAACACACAGATTCACCTCCAACTGCTGCCAAACACACACAAAGAAACACATTTCCCTCCAAGCTAGTCAACCCGAGCACTAAGCGAACATTTCTTCACCGTTTGGCTAAGAGGAATCTCATCTCAAACACAACACGGTCCAAGACTGCTCCTTCATTTCAGTTCTACTCCCCATGTTGTATTTAATAGACTGGATGTGCTAGTGTGTTAAAGTTTTAAAATTCCTATGGAGAGACAACACATTGTAACATGCATTCTTCTATTTTTTCTTCTAATTATCATATTTATAGTAATACATTTAAAACCCCTTGTATATAATATATTATTTTGGTGGTTAAGTTTTTGTTTGTAGGATATTAGATTTGGTGGTCTATGATCTACATTTTTGATGCTGCTAAAGTCTGACATCTTCAAAAACTAAATGTAGGGGCTTTAATATAAAGCAAATTCAATTTCCTTATTTATTAAATATAAATAACTGATGTAAACTTGAAAATTTAAACAGTTGGCAGTTTTTAAAGGAGTTACACCTTGATCACAAGGATTAAAAGTGGCAGGCTCTCTCTTGCCTTTTATGAGTCTGAAGCTTGCAGGCATGTTTGAATTGAGTAACTGACAGAAACCACAAGCAATGAGTTTCCATCCATCCTGGTTAAAGTCATATTATGGGAAGGCACTGACTAAGACAAATCAACTTTTGCTTTAATTTGCTTAAAGGATGATCCATGAAGGGATCAAAACAAGGACCAGTTGCTGTGCATATTAGTGAACATCTGCATCAACTCAAGCCTTTCTCTGCTTCCCTACAATCACACTGCTGGGAGCCGGTTGAGTCTTTGAGTCACTGTGGGTGGTTTTTTGAGCTTCAATTCAAAGTGAATTGCATTATGTCTAATCTCCAGTGTTTGAGTCCATATGTGTGAACAGGAGGGTTACAACAAGCAGCACCCACTACTACTGGATAACGTTGAGACCAATTAGTGACAGTACAGCCAGACTGAGAGGCTCTGTCAGTGTCTCTCAAATATGGTCACTTGGGGGTGGATCATTGTCATGGCAATTCAGGTAACTGTTTCTTATAGTTTGGCCTTAAACATTCAAGTTCAATATATTTACACTGAACACACCAAGCGTGTCAGGGATGTTTGGTTTATACCATCATGCTAGCGCTCCACACAGAAAATGAAAACTCTAAGGAATATAACCACAGTGAAAGTTTAGCTGTACACAGCTAATTTCACTTCTTTTAATGAGTGTCGTGTCAAATATAAGTACTTACATAGTGGGGCTTGTTTGCTTGAATGAAGAGTGACTCCCATGAAAGTATGAAGAGAACCGGACACTGAACAGTGAGCCAGTCTATCCCAGTGGCCACCTGCGGTAAAACAAAAAGAAGAAAATTAATTTTAGGTCCTCATTACAAGCTGTCGCAAAGCTGCAAAAAGCTCAATTATTATTTTTTGTCCATTTTCATGTATGTGTTAGTGAGCAACTTCCATTGAAATAAACATGCCATCTTGGTGACCATTATCCAACTCTCTTTATAAATGAATGGTGCGTCAGCATTTCACAGTCTTGGTTCTCGCCTCATCTCCATTCTGTTTCTAGGCTCTAAAACACAGTGACACACAGTAAACCTACCTTCAGGCACCAAGACTTCTCTGAAATCTGCGAGTGATTTTTAATGCTTTCTTGTACAGTTTGGAAGAAGTTTTCACTTTTAAATTTTATTTTAACTCTTATGATGCTTTTCTCAAAATATCCAGAAAAGATGATTGGCAACATTATTGACCTGCTAACTAAGGGCAGCAACAACTTGCACCTCACTTGTATGGTTTCTTTCCACAGGATTGCTGCAGGAAGAAAGCTCGCAAATACTGGACAGGCATTTCTTTGTGATCTGTGACTCTGAGATCTGATTGAAACGCTAAAGAACATGTCTCTTTGCAGGATACATCTTACAGCTTTCACTATCAAACATAAAGATCTCAGAGTAATCTGCTCCCAAGTTATTGTTTCAGTTTCTGTCCACTGGAGGGCAATTGCAAAAAGCATGCTAAAAGCTATGATTCAGCTTGAAAGTACTTGAAATGTCAACAGAACCTATGTAATGACAGTACAAATCAGGTTCAGCATAACCTTGAGTGATAGCAGTAAAAACCAAGCCATCGATGGAGGCTGGCTGAATAGGTAATAGCCTCGTACAACCTGGCAGCTGGGGCTTCTGATTAAAAGCAGCATCCACAGATGATCTGCTGCAGTTTACGATAGTGATGTGAGTGAAAGTCTGGCTCTCTGAACTTCTCTCAGTTTAAAGCTGAACATAAAAGCTGCAGAAAAAAACAACCCAAAGGCTGAATGCAAGGAGTAACCAGCATTTCAGATCAGAGACTGCATAGTGATGCAAACTGTGAGTACTTTTCAGCCAAACATTTGATGCAATTATCTCAATTTTACTTTAATGGGTTACATAAAACCCCAGAGCACATCACTAATTAATTACAAGTAATATTAAATCAAAGTATTCAATATGAGGCAATGAAACAAACACACAAGATTAAAAACAATAGCGACAGATGGTCGTTGCAGTATCTCATCGCCATCATGGAACCACCTGGATAACCACCTATTTGTAAGCTCTTTTGAAAACACAACAAGCGAGCCAGATCTCTGACAATCAGTGGTGAGGAGCAGGGACGATAACTAACCGGAGTTAACCAGAGCCACGCCGGAAAAGGTGGAGTGGATGCCAGGAGTGACATCTGGTTTTGCAGCTTAAACAGTTGCAGAGAGGAAAAGGCCTGAAGACTAACCACTGAGCCACAGGGTAACCATGCATCATGGCAGTGACAAAAAGAATGCCTCCACCGACAAAGCCTCTGTTACTATGGAAGGTTTGAATACCACGCTTGAACAACAAAAACACTCACATGTGGAAAACAGATAAGAGGCGAACTTCATCTTTCACCAAGCTGATCATGGAGCCTACTTATGCTAGAATCGATGGAATCAAGAAAGAGGTTCAAGAGCTAAAATCCAGCTTGCAATTCTCTCAAGCTTAAATCGACGAGTTACCCTTTGTGGAAAAGATTGGATTACTTGAAACACAACAGCAGCATGTAATCTCAGTGCGCAGTCAGTGAAAACAATGACATTATTTCCAAAATGGATTATTTAGAGAGACAATATCATAATTGATGGTTTGGCCCAGGATAAGGAACATGAATCCTAGGCAGAAGCAAAAGGTTAAGTAAGGGACGAAATCAATTGAGATTTAAAGAGCCCATCACACTGGCAACAGTACAATAATCACACAGAAGATTTTTATTGACACTTTATTTTCCTCCTTCATTCTTGTCATGCTGTGATTGAAGTCCCCACCAGAGTAACTGACAAAAACAGCTACATTTGGAACTTTTTATTGTCCTGGTCTTTGAACAGGACCCTTCCCTCATATGAACAGTTTTCCTACAATCATCAATGCCAAAAGAAATTACTATGAAATTAGGGTCTCCTATCAGTTGGACATCTCAATTATAGTTTGGTTTAATTTACAGAGATTCAGTGATATGGAACGCTCTATCATGTCATATTTTAAACTTAGCACCAGTACAATTTAAGATAGCTGTTAAAAGGTTTGTTGTTATCTCTAAAATGTCATCCTTATGGATTATCTTTGTAAACTGTCCACTGTGGTTGTCTGCTGGTGTGTGCAATCTTTTTTCTCTTTTCTCCTATTTAACATTTCTCCTTTTCTAATGGAGTACGCCATGTACTGGTGCCTTGATCAAGACCCTTTGAGGGTAAGTTACACCTCTCCATCATATTGTTTTTTTTATGTATATATCAACTTGTATCTTTAGTATATGTGTAAAAAATGTATATATATCACATTGTTACTGTTCATGTACCTCTTCTGCACTGCTGCACTCTACAGAAATTATAGGAAGAATGATAAAAAACGACTTATTAAAATTCTTAATTATTAGATCTTTAATCACTTAGAAGACAAAGGAACACAACAAAAACTTGAGGGCTCCCAGACTGCGGTTGAATGAGTATGATTGCGGCTCCCCGACATGTATGAGTCATGGCAGGTAATTCCACAGGGTCATTGTTTGTTTGACAGCAGCACACTCCCTCCAACTGCTCCTCTGATAATGGTGTTTATGTACTTTGGCTCCACAAGGCAAAGCAAAATGGCCACACTAACAATAGAGGCAGTGGACAGAGGCAGCCAGCAAAATGGCACTGATTCATCCCAGAGGATTGGGGGGGAAAAAAAAAAAAAAAAAAACAGCATTCGCCACAGTATTAATCACACAGACAATGTCCACTTATCTTAACTATGAGCCACCTAAAGAAGCCAGCCAAGCTACATATTTTTTTGTGAGGAGATTCATATACAATGTCAGTTAGGATAATGGTAATGTGTGCCAGGTTTCAATCCATTCTTGGTCAAAAGGCTGTGTAAGTGAAATGTCCACTAAACTAGTAACAAACAATCACTATGTTTTCTGATTATGATAGATATTTTGCTAATAAATGGTTCATTGCTTTTTATTTGTAAGATAAAGACAAATTAAATGGGAAACTCAAAAATGAGTGAGTTTTAATTAAGTTTTGTATCAATAACTTCCAATCAATGTATACAGTCTCCACTATTTTATCAGTGTTTCAGTACAATATGAGATCAAGACTTAGAGCAAAGATATTAAAAGCTGGAGTTTATTTAAACAAAGAGCGAAGACATAGAAGATATACGGAACACGTAGACAGGTGACCAATTAGAGGTAAAACCAACATAAAGTGTCTAAGTTAGGTGTTGGGCCACCACATGCCACCAGAACAAAATCCCCCATAGATTGTTCAACTGCGTGGAGATCTGGTGACTGTAAAGGCCATGGAATATGAGTCACATCATTTTCATACTCAAACCATCAGTGACCCCTCGCACCCTCTGGATGGGGGTTTGTCATCCTGGAAAAGACCACTCCCATCAAGGTAGAAATGTTTCATCTTAGGACAAAGGTGATCACTCAGAACAACTTTGTATTGACTTGCATTGACCCTTCTCTCAAAAGGGGCCGAATGGACCCAAAGCAAACCAGCAAAATGCCCCCCCCACAGTGCAACAGAGCCGCCAGTTCCCCTCACTGTGGGGGATCAAGTATTCAGGCCTGTACTGTTGTCTTCTTGGTGAACACAAACATACACTCGCCTACTTGTGTAGAATATGGTGAGGGGTGACTCCACTTTTTTTCCACATCTCTGTCGACCAGTGCCTCTGGTTTTTGCACCACTGAACTCACAGGTTTATATGCTGCATCCCTATTATAGTCTCCCTCTCTATGTAACTGAGGACTGTTGTTGCTGACACAGTCTGATCACTTCCTGCATTTGACATTCTCAGTCACCTGAGGAAGAGTTGCTCTTCTCTTTTTTTCCTGACATATTACAATAATGCACAATGCATGATCATCAAATGTGTGCTCTCAAACACAATATCCAACCCTATTTAATAATGTCTTTCTCATAGATCTAAATGCAGATGTCACTTTTGTCAGTTCCTATAGAAACGCGAGCCAGTGGAGCATCTTTGTAACTGAAACTCCCGCTCCAACAATGAACCCTCTGTAAAAGTCACTTAGATCTTTTCCTCTTCATCTTGATACTAAATCAGAATCACCTTGGCATGCTCAGCAATTTTATACCTGCCACAGAACATGATTGGATGTTAACTGCACCATGCAGTGCACCTATTGAAGCATCTGCATTTGTTCTCATTTGTTTCTCTGCTCATTTATTTAGGTTTTTCTTTCGTTAGGGTTAGTTACTGGTATGCGAGAAGGAGTCCAATATTTTTAACCCCATTTGAGGGCAGTGCAACACAGTCAAATAACACCAATCTTTGGGCTCAGTGTTATGAGACTGTTGTTCAAAAATATTTCAGTGCTCACTTTGATACCACAAAGATAGATTTCCTCCACACAAAAACTCAAGTAATATTGAATTGCACTGGTTCCTCCCAGACAAAAAAATTATTTTTTTCATCAAAAACAGGGGGCAGAAATGGTGCTGCGTACAAAACTGCCAGTTTCTTTCAAAAGTTAAGCTTTGTTGGTTGGTTGTTTGTGCAAGACAAACCAGTCCAAGGCACATTCATATTGCACCAGACCAGAGAAACCTTAACTCTACTCACTCATTTAAACTCTGCTTCACAAAAATGTTATAATAAGGATAATTAAAAGTATTAGAAAAAGATACAAGTAACCCAGCAAGAAAATGAGGGAGAGGTCCAATCAGGCAAAATAAGTGAATTTGTACAGGAGAACCAGAACTGTGTAGGGCCTATTTAATTGCATTTTATTTTTACACAAAAAAAGTGTGATACTTCATATTCTAGTTTACCTTCCTGATATTGGGAATTGAAGCTGTATAATATGTTGAGATTTAAAAATCAGTTGCTGCATCATTAGCCCAAATCATTTCACAGTTTGCCTGCAAACACTGTGGAGAGTGTGATGAGTTATGTTGAAACACGATCCATTTAACTGAATGAATGCATTAGCATGGTTTATGGGGTTTGACATAGATTCAGGTTTCTTTGTTAATGTTCATTTAACTCCATTAATCAGCAACAAAGTTTAACCTTGTGGTCCCTTTTCACTTTACAAGAGGAACCTCTTGATGTTGCAAATAAAATCTAACCTTTCATTTGATGGAGGGCTTGACAAAATTCACGTTTCTTCTGTGTCTAGTAATTGCAATATAAAGTGAAGTTATTGAAAAACTGGTGAAGCAATTTATGTAACCTGGTCAAATTCAGACCTTTGAAAAACTTCACATTAGAACTTCAAATTTTTAACTAAATCTAACTCTGTTTCAGGTCTTTTCACCTCCAAATCCCCAGAACACTTCTCTCTGGGTTGAGTTTATTATGCCACAACAGCCAACATTTCAAAACAAATTCTTATGACTACAACTTTGAACTTCACTGAGTAGATTTAGAGCCACAGCAAAACAAGGCTTTATAGGTGCTGTAGCTGTTAATTCAGAACATCTAAATATATAATAAACAGGTATGTCCTTGGTGGATCTCCCACTGTGAGAGCTTTGCAGCTGCAACCCTATCCTCTAGATATTACATTTTTATACAACTTAACTGCAAGAGCAAATATGTTTTGTAGGAAGTGTAATCAATGGCTGGATTATGTTCAGATAAAACTTTTTTTAAATTAAATTAGACAGGAAATATATTAATGGCAGTAGACTCACAAGTAGATGGTTGGAGTGGATGACGGCCATACAAAGAGACACTAAAGACCAGGGTTCACATCCACAGCCCTGTCTGTGGTTTAGGCAACGAAAGCACCGTATTCAAGATTAGGAAAAAAAAAAACATTGAGTCAAGTCACTGAACTTTTTCTTCATTAAACCACAAACTTTCTCTAACTTTAACTAAGTGCTGTGAAAACTATAAAAAAAAGTTTTAAAATGCTATAGTCACTACAAGTGGATTGTTCACAAGATCAGATATTTTTGGCAGAAAACAAACACATTGTCTTTGAATATTCAGTACATTCAGTATCAACATATTGGTGACTTTTCAAATATATAAATAGCATATCCTAATTATGTAAATAGAAAACATAATCCTTCCTACATCATGTATTTTCTTTTACAGGTCAGTTGAATTTCCCCTAGGGGATAAATAAAGTATCTATCTATCTTTCTATCTATATAAACATCATTTGTAGGAGACAGGGTTTCAAGCTGTTATGCAAGAAGAGTAAACAAGTTGCCATTACAGCTTTAATGAAAATGCTGGCAGTCGTCAGAAGTGCTGCTCTAATTAATGCATACAGTAATGTCACACAAGCAGGACTGCAGCCTTTACTTTTGTGCTTCATGTGTCCAAGCTGTTGCTAAGGCTGAGTCAGCAGGCTGGCAGTAACCCTTGTCACAGGCCTTTGACTTGCTGAGTATCAACAAGACCGATCAATGGCAACCACTGCCTTCTTATTATCAAAGCCTTTCCAAAGATCCTAACTGATAAGCAGTATATCAGTTTCAGTATCACTACTGAAACCTGTTATAGAACACGGTTATTATATAGGTGCAAGTGTTATAAATTCTAAGAAGTGTCACACAAAACAACTGCATATGGCTTATTTGCTGCATCAAGACAGCAGACACGTTAACCATGATGAATAGCAGAGAAGGTTAAAGAAAAATCTAATGAATGTGCACTGTGTGACTGAGCCAGAGGAGCCTGAGCAGTCTGGGAGATCCAGTCCAACCAATGGAAAGTTAATTTACTTAAGAATGCTGAATTCTTATGGAGCAAGAAATTGAGGCAACTGTATGTTTAAGTGATCCTGAATTGTTGTTCAGTCTGTTTAACAGAAAAATGTGTTAGCACAGTGAGTTCACATTTCATGTAGAGAAACTCATATGCTGCTGAGCTCCATGCAGCGCCGACAGGGGATCTGCCAGCTCACCTACAGTACTCACTATTGTTTAGGAAGCAGAACTGGTTTTGTATCGAGTCCTTACTGAAATACATAATGCTTATACAGTAAATGTATGAAGCATTATACATATAAATGTTTCTTTGTTAGTTGGAATAAGTTTGTTGGATCTTTTTATGGTGAGAAATTCAGCTAAATAACAGGCTTTACTGAAGTTAAAAAACTTATTAGACATCACACACACACACACACACACACACACGACTAAATTACGAGGTAAATTCTAGAGGAAATCAACTTCGAATGTCTTCCCTGTGGTAAGCTCCAGCACAAAAGCTACCCATATATGCAGTTTAAATACATGAAACATGCTAAAGGCTAAAATCAACCTAATGCCATGTGTTATCTAGTATTAAGACAAGCTGCTAGTCATACCTGCTAAACAGATTATCCAGCCTCGACAACAGGTTGCTTGAAGTGTATATAAGCTCCTAATGAGACACTAATAAGCTCCAGGTGTGTCCCTGCCAGTGAGAGAAACAGGGTGGAGCTTCCACAGAGGGAAAGCTAAAAGCCTACCTAATGAACCCATCATTCACACATGAAAGGCATTGCACAGGAGCAGCAGTGATTCATATTTGAACTTGGTTGATCACTTGCAAAATTTATATCTGATCGGAATTTAAGGTTTAAATAGAATATTATACTAAAACAAAAGCAGGGAAACACCGACAAGATGCTGATAGCATTTCTATGAGATGATGGGCCCACAGAGCAAGTTAAAAAAAAATTATGGATATTTTTACCTTCTAACAAATGCTGTCTTTAGTTGTTTCACAATCTGTAATACTGGACAGTACCCGTCCAAAATGTGCCCGTCGGTAGAGGCTGATTGCTTGGCCTGTGTTGGTCAAGTTTCAGCATGCAAAATTACCCATTATAGAAACACAGTGAATGTATGGAGGCATACAAGCCCCCTGGGGGTGGTGGGGGCAGAAAAGGCTCCATGTATAAATGTGTAGGCTCTGGGTTTAGAAATCTGTGCACATGGTTTATAAACCGTACTCTCTTATTCATAGTCTCAGATTTGTAAGCTGTGCCCTTGGACCAATGCGATCAAACGCACTCGGTTTGCTTGTGAAAATCACAGTAAATACAACGTTACACAACCATAGGGGTGAAACATCCAATGCACATCACAATTTGGCATCTTCATGTCAAGTAACATGTAGAAAAACAATGTTAGAAGCTTTCTCAAGAACCACTCATCCAAAGAACTTCATAGTCCACACTGCACTTTCTTGGGTCCGCGGCAAGACATCTGCAAAATCTCGAGAAAGTCCAGACAGAGATTTCTCCATTTATAGTTAGATATTAAAGGCTATTATCTGTGAAAGTGCTCTATGGTCAAGCTGCACAAAGTCTGGGCTGATGAAGACATGACTAGAAAAAGACTGGCTGAAAGTTTCAAATAAACTTTTAAGTGAGAGTTGAATTACTAGGATTATCGCCTGAGCTGGGGGCACAATTTTAAGCAGTAAATTCAGTTCTCTCATCCATCTCCTCCATATAAATAAGAATGAAATACTTCAGCATGTCAGTATTCTTCGTGACAGGCCAACTTTTCAGAACATGCACTCAGAATAAAAGGTGCTCTTAACATTCATAAGTGTGCACTCACAGTGGACAATCCATCATTATCATGGGTGCATACTGTACATAGCTCAGTGGGCACAGCAGTCTCTTTCTATCTCAGCTGCTGACATTCAAACAAAGCACTGGCTCCTCCACTCCTCTGCAGGATCCCAATGAAAAACAACAACAAATGAATCACAGGCAACAGCAGCCCACTTTGTTCCCTTCACAGCATATAAAATGTCAATGCGCACAGCAATCCCTTACAGTGATGGATGGGTTAGAGTCACTGCTCTGCTCAGAACACAAAGCTTTGACTCCACCTCGCACTCCCTACACATTTCACACTTCTTTGTAAATGTCACACGCAGGTTTCATAAACAGATGTTGTTTCACTGTTGAGATGACCCAAGCTGAAAAAGGTAACAGAGAGCAGCTTTGCAGGAACACCCAAATACAAAGCCCATCTCTGAAAGACAGAGGAAATTCTTATGTAATTTTATCTACATACATTTTTCTCTGATACAGCTTTTAAATTCTCACTATACATCTACAGTACTAGATGTGGACAGTTTATCCCTTTTTGTTATTGGGTTTTATAGCTTTTGGAAAAGGGACATTTTGTGATTATTGATCATCAAAAATCCAGTTAGAATTCCATGATGTCTGTTTCTCTATTTGGGCAGAGATAGAGATCTTTGGAAATGAGGATGCAGTGGTGAATACAACATGGATAACAAATTACAAGCATTACTTTGCTAGCAGCTGTTGTGCAGTTTCTGCATTTTAATGCTTAGCAAATTAAATAGTTAAGCAGTTGTCTCTCATTTATAGTATTTTCTGCAACTAACCAATTATTGTTTTGACTTATTTCAGCATAAATATTTATGATGGTTTCAGATGATTTATGATTAATTTTTTAACTTGGAGAACAGAGGGTCATTTCACCCAAATCCATACAAAAATCCACTAACCTCCATTCTTTTCAGGTGTAGGAAGTTGTTTAAGAACTGGAGATCTCAAAACCAGTGCACATAACTATGTAACTATCTTCCTGACAATTGCTTTGTAGACAAACAATTGCAAGGTGGGTTCCAAAGTCCAGTATTTGCCATGTTGTAGCTGCAGTCCTCTGTCAGAGTGTCATCCTGTCACTTCGACATTAATGCCAACAATACAAAGACACATACCAGTTTGTACACTCAAAATCTACATCTGATTTATATAATTTATGATACTTTGACTTGCTTTGCTTTGACTCACAGACATTGCTAATTGCTTTGAACAGGCTTTGATGCCACATGTGACAGGATTCTTCAATTAAAATACCCTTTAAGAAATCCACATGAAGGTTTTCAAGATCTCAAAAGTGATGTGTCAAATATGTCATGAATTTTCAAGAAATTGGATATCAAATCTTTGATAGAAAGACCCGCTTTATTCTTTACAGGGTGCATGAGATGTATGTAGAGCTTGTTATCTCTACATGCATCTGGCAGGCTGCTTTCTCCTCTGTCAGGGATGTGACGTTATGGCACTGGGAAGAATGAAGGGCAGAGGGACTGAGAGAAACCTTTGTTTTTGTCCCTGAGATTCTACATTGAGTACAGAAACAATATGAAAATCCTCTGCCTAAATGGCAAACACTGAGGTGATAGTTTATCAGTGTAACTGCAGGATTCACTGACCTGGAGGGCATTGGCTCTGGCCTTTTCATGCTTCCACTAAAAGTAATGAGTAAGTGCATCTGCAGCTTTATCTTGATTTCAGTAATTAAGTTCACCTTTTTTCTCATGGCTACATTTTTATGGCATTCCGTCTTTGTTTCACAGTTGACAGAATAATGTGATACACTTGTGCTTCTGCAATAAGTGGACTTGCTCATGGCAGCAAGGTAAATCTGCTCTGATTACTCATACCATGACCCCCACTTTGTGAAATGGTCTTTTACTCATTCTGTGATGTTCTAGGCTAATTTCCAACAAGGTCTTTGTCTTTTGGTCCATGTCATCACCCTCTCATCCTCCTTCCTTATGATTGTTTTGTGATCTGCTGTCCCCATCAGATGGACAACATTGTTATCAATAGTAAAACCATGTTTCTCATCTGCTACTATTACAGTTAAGGTTTGGTTAGGTCTAGCCAAAAGAAAACACCAGGTCAATGTTAGCAAAACATTATCATTATAGTTAAAAGAAATCAGTGGTGGTTGTGTCAAAGCCTAATCATCCACCACAATGTCTTCCCAATGGAAACAATGTCACACTTCCTCTACCTTTGTTTCAGACAGGAGTTGGCGCATGGCAATTAGTGTTTTTTTAATTAAAAATAAATGTATATATATAGGTTGGTGAATTTTGAAAGATGAATTTTGGACCATTAAGCAATAGCAAACCATCTTGATAGAGCTGCTTTAAGGGGGCCAGTCACAAAACCCAAAGTGTACAAAGCAATCATTTTACCTAGGTAGTGTCTGGATACCTTGTTCCAAACTGGCGCCCTACTGATGAGCACTAAAGTCCTCTGGCATGAACAGCGTGAAAATAATTAACTGACCTGAAAGTTCATTGGACCTAATGGGTCAAACAAATTGTTTTACAGCCAATTTTTGTAATGACTGAGTATGGTGAAAAAGTCTTTTTGGGCCACATGACCGACTGTGGCCATGATGCAAAAACCACCTCAGAGCCCAGTGCTGTTCCTAGGGGACTTGGTTTGCATAAAAGACTGTGTTTTTGTACCAGAGGACAAAGTGAGCAGGCTCTCACAAATATATACCCACCAAGTTTGGCTATGTTGTGATGGTGCGGAACGACCCTGCCCAATTTCAGTTTTGAATCATCAATTCCAGTTAGCAGCCCTCATGGAGTCCAGTTTATTTCCGTCTCAGGTCAAGCTATTTTGACTAGCTGGGTTCTAACCTGCCAATGGTCAGCTGATAATGGACAAGACTACAATCTGAACTTTTCTAGTGATGTTTTTTATCTACAGGAAATTAGGACATGTAGTGGGGCAATGGGCATCACCTATCATTCTGCAGGAAATTAAAAAACAAAAAAACACAAAAAACACTTGAAAGTCTGTAAAACTCATTTGCAAGACAAGCACTGTCTGCAGGCATGTCACTGCAAAAAATCAGAGGTCTTGTATCGGCCACGCATAGCTCTTGTAGTCTGGAAAGAATGGTGACCTGAGGTTACTTTCCCACATTGATAATCTCAGCAGCGATATTTGGCTTCACAAGATGGTGTGGCACTTTCTCAAGTCTAAAAACATGCACACACACACAAACATTCACTGCTATCTATTTTGTTTAAGATGTAGTACACCTAAAAAGACACACAAAAAGGTAAGAGTTGGAGGCAACACCACCTCACTATCAACATCTCGTCTGCAAATGTCTGATGAATTAAAATGAGTAAAGCCAGAGGTGGTCCTGACCTTTAAGAAATGTATAGACAGACTACCAAGGCATTTATCATTTTCTAATTAAGTTATGTGACAAAAGCATATCTTGTGTGCCCAAAGTCTGTGGTGAAATGGGGTCTCTATCCGTATAAAATTATTACAAAGCCATGTTTAATTAATGAAAATATGACCCAGGAGTCAGAGCTAATATATCAAAATGAACATGCTATAGTCTCAGCCACTTCTTCGGCAAAGGATGAGGGGGAATGTAATGCATTAGCTTAAAAATATTAAAGAGGAGGAAAAAAAGCTAATTTTTTAATTTTGCCCTGTCTGAATTTCACTAGCTGAATTTTAAGTGAGTAATAGATTTTACAATTTAAAAACTGTCGATTTTCTTTTGTGTTACATGTGTTAAATCAATTCCAACCAACTGTAAAGTGTTTTTTGTTGCAACTTCTCATGAAGAATATCTACAAAATAAAGAAATTAATAAATTCATTTTAAAGTATATACTTGTTCAAACAAATTGATAAGTAATGATTTCTGGGTTTGTTTCAGCTTTGAACATTCCTCTGTATTCTCTGCAGGACTGTCTCCACAGAGGATGGTGAAGAATGCAGTAGCTGGATGTATGAGAATTAATGATTGCATTTATTTGTATGCTGTTGTTGAAGGTGTTGTGTCTGGTCTGTGGTTTTGTCCACATCATCTTTTGATCCAAATCCCCAACAGCAGCACCTGCATGTAAATAAAACCCACATCATGCACTCTATGCCCACTCCTGTCAAGAGACTCACATTGCCATTCTGCAAATCTGAGTTATAAATCTGTTATTTTAGTGGATTCGAAATCACATTACTGTTGTTTCACAAACAACAAATTAATCTTCATGACTTACCCACAAACATTCACTTCTTTATTTAATGTCAGCTTTGTTTGAAAGCAGACTCAGAATGCAATCCCTTTTTTATGCATTTCTGATTAGTGATTTTTGCTAGGGTCTCTGAATTTTCACTCAACACAATGCAGTTAGCATTCAATTATTAGGTTTGTTTTGTTTCTGCAAGTGTGGCTGCTAATTTTGCGTGCAACTGTGCTGATCGTTGGGGCTATGATTTATTTCCATTTTTAGCTTGCTGAAAAAAACATCAAAATGTCTGAGCTTTTTTTTTTTAGAGAATGTACAAATCATTTGCAGGCCTCATTGGCAGAACACACCGGCGTAAAAACACCTGCTCCTTTTGTTTAGTATGTAAGCCCACACACCAGGTTTGTCAAGATGGGCAGTAATACATATGAGGATACACTTCTGTCTGTGTGTGTGTGTGTGTGTGTGTGTGTGTGTGTGTGTGTGTGTGTGTGTGTAACGCAGAGATGGTGTGTGAGGCCCTTAAAGATCTAGAAAATCTCAGCCATTTCAACAGCACAATTTTTTTTTTTTTTAACCAATGCTCCATATAGGTGCAAGAAGTCAGGTCAATACATAATAGATTGTACAGACTGGATAGCTTCTAAATTCCAGTTTGCCAGCTTTTCTGTAAACCACTGCTATTGTCTTCATCTCACCAAAACAACTGTTCAGTCAGATCTCAGAAATTATTGGGTGAAGTTGGGGTTTGGTTTAGTGGGTGTGAGTGGGAGTGGGTGGGAGTGGGCAATGCAGCCAAGGTTGCTGCCCAAAAGTGGCATGTCAGTGAGTTTGGCTCAGCTCTATTAACGGCAATGTATGTCTGTCCATCTGTCTGTCCACTTTGGTTCAGACTGAAACATTTGTGCAGACATTCATTCTTCTGAAATGATGAATTGCAATAACTTCAGTGATCTATTAACTTTTTCATTTAGCGCCACCATCAGGTTAAATCTTTTTCATTAATTATGACCAAATACCTGCAAAACAAATTACATTCCCATTGGCCTCAACCGTACTTTTCAATGCTAATTAGCAAATGTTAGAATGTAGACCTGTTTCACTAACATGGTATAAACATTTTACCTGCTTAACATCAGCATCTTGGCATTGTTCTTGTGTTAGCTTGCTAAAGTTAGTATGTTGTTCTAAGCACTGCTGTCCCCAAGTACAGCCTCAAAGAGCCACTAGAATAGCCCAAACCCATACCAATTCAAAACAAGCGTGTAATATAGTGCAGTATGCTCATGTTAGACAGCATGCATACTAAATGTGGCTGTTTTTTGAGTATGCTGCAATATACAAAAGTGGCTGTTCACAGCTGGTAAGAATTTTAAATAATTTGGGAATGGTGATGAAACCACTACAAAATGATCTTAGAAAACATACATAAGTAATCAATCTCAAAAAATACATTCTGCTTTGTAACTGTGAGGTTTAACTTGCAGTGCCAGTCCCAAGTCGCTATTTAATGAGCGTCTGACATTCAGAATCAGACGTGTTTAACCCGACATCATCATATATCCAACTGGCGACTGATAAAACACTGGTCTGCTTTAGTACATCCGAAACTAGCTTAAAAGAAAAAAAAGAGCTGTGATTTCATACCTCTGATGATTACACCAAACTCATAATTAACCCCAATCAGATGAGTGAGGGCCCGGACGGGGAGCATCTCTGCAGCGCTGAGAACAGCCTGTTGATTCTGTTAATCAAGAGGTCAGAGTCTATGCCCTCTTCTCCACATGGAGAGCACCAATCCACAGCACAAGTGGCAGTTAATGGAGAGTACAAAGTGCACTAGAATCACCTAATTTTCCCTACATCAGTCTGTAATCACAGTAACATCATCTCAAGCACACAGATTAATTTACCACTGTATGATATTGCAATAATAACTACGGTGATAAGTTATACAGAAAGGAAACAAAACAAGGAGAATAAAAATACCTGATTATCTAAAATGGTGTAATTTATTAATGAGCATGTCAAAGTGCAGACACTTTCTGTCTCTTATTTTTTAGTTTTATATTGAGTTCTGTTTTGCATCCTCAGGCAAGAATAGTAACCAGCTGAATAGTAGGGACACAATATGTTCTGCACATAAATTTTTTCAATACGCAATCCTGGGGTCATAGTTCAATATTATCATAATATTCACATAGTCACTGAACGCTTTTTGAGACTTCACTACTGCTGAAGCTCAAACAACCACAAGAGAAAAAAAAAATGCCACACACACACACACACACACACACACACACAGCGAAAAAGTAGCAAGATAATGAGCCACCAGGAGCCTCATCAGCAGCTTAAATGCTCCATGACATTGATTCTCCGACTCTCTGAAACTGCACTGGCGCGATGACCACCTTTCTACTAAAACGATGTTCCCACATTTGTTGTTTTGATGATTCTGGTGGATGGTCACAGCATGCGATTCATATCAAACCATTCAGAGGCATCTTTTGCCCTTTATGAAAACATCCGTATATACCAGTCTTTTACATCTTTGTGACTGTGGTATTCTTTCACTTCAACAGTAGTTCTAGGGGAGAGAAAAAGGCTTTGTTTTGATAAACAATAAAATTTGAACAGGATCCAAATGAAAGTATGTTGTTTGGGAGCATCTGAGCTGAAGGCTGTTGTATATGAATTGTTAGAGACTGTCACTTTTTCCTTAATTAGAAACTGAAATTGCCACCTCTATTTATCTACCTACCTGTCTGTCTATCCATCTAAGCAGATGTTAAACTTGACATTGCACCCTCGGATTTTGTTTAACCTTGTTTCCTGTTGCACTTTCTACAAAAGTAGAAAGTGAAAGATCTAAGTCCAAAACTTGCAGCCACAACTAATGTCCATAAATTGCTAATGCCACTAGTACGACTAGCCATACCACCTGATGTCATAAGGAGGCCAAAGTCTAGTAATTTTCAGCATGGAAGTTGGTCAGAGTCACTGAGATCACATTTTTTTCTCCATTCTGATGTTTGATATGAACATTAACTACAGCGCCTGACCTGAAATGCTACTGTTATTGTAATAATAACATCTCACAATTTTTTCAGGTGTCTTCAGGTGTTTCTGTGAGGACATGTTAAATTGAAAAATTCAAGCAAACACTAAACTAGTTCCTACTAAAGCAAAAGAAAAAAGAATTCTCTAATGTTTATGGCCTTTTCCCAAAAGCTTTCACACAAAAGGTTATTTATTTGACTATAACTGAGGCTAAAGCTGCGATTTATTTACCAGTTCCAGTCACTGTTTATGAATATCTTATATTTGATCCAATTGTGCTGAGCACAACAGTAAAAATGTGCCTGCTCCCATTTAAACATAATGTGAAATAAAGTTTGTAGTACTTCTATCTGCATTATGGCCTTGCCAATCTCTCAATTTTAGAGTGCTGCCTCATATTAGCCCTGTCACTTTGTTTACCTGCAAATTGAAAGGCATTAATAGATGTAATTTCCCTTACAATTCTATTTTTTATTTTTTTTGGTTGGCTTACAGACTGATGGGATTTAACAGTTTGTTGAGTCTCAACAGCTGTCACTGGTTGCCGAAGTAGATTGTTGTAGGAATAAAATACAATGTCGCACTTTGGGAAATGAGCAGACTAGACATGCGTAGTGGGAGGATTTTGTTCCCACTAAGATAAAATTCTGGAGGAGCAGCTGTCACTGATGTGGCAGAACAAGATGTCTGTAAATTGTAAGGTGGCTGGTTTAAGCCTGTCCACATTTAAGTGTTTTTAAAAAGGACACAGAACACAAAAGTGTTCTCAATGTGTGTGTACAGTTGCTGTGGACTGGATACACCATGTTCGTTCTTCTTACATGAAGATTTAACCAGAGGACTACTGTACATTTGTATATTATATCTGGTGAAGGCATTACAAATACAGTAATTAATATTTTGGCCATTCGGGGCAGAAGAACTCCACAACAAGCTGATAAATACACAGCCCCAAAGTGTTCGCAAAAAAGCTGCCTGTAGAGCAAGACAGTTATTAAGAATCATGTTTGAGGCCCCCTGATGAATACCAAGTCAAAGAGTCACTCTCTTTTTAGCGCTACTTTGATCTCCACAAACCCCTGAGAAAAATATTTAGCTTTAACTGTTTTACTTCACAAGCAAAACACCAAACATTTGTCAGCCATTTGGTGCTCAATGGGTTGAGTAAAAACAAAACAAAACCCTAAAAATCTCTGTCGACCTGTGTGAACATTAGCTGGGTGGGGAACAAAACAGCTTAGAAATCTAAAATGTTGTTTGTTTTGCTTTTTTTTATTTTTACACAGAACAGTGTGTGTTACACTGGAAATTCTTCTCAGGTAACTGTATTGGCAAATATAAACTTGAATAGTTGAATGCCAACTTACTGCCTGGTATTACTGTATTTTCTTTAAAAAAAAAAAAATTCCTATATCATGAAATTTCACGAGACCAGATGCAGATCAGGCCATACATGTGAGGCCATGTGCCCAGTCAGAGTTCAATTTTGTATCGTCTGTGTGTTTTTGGATGTCATTGTTTATACATGCATGTGCATGCTAGTGATGTCTATCTACGTGTGGAGAATGCGAGACTGAAAAGAGAGAGGGAGATTCCTCTTCATCACTGCTCTGCTCAGTTAAGATTCAGGTTCTGTGAATTACCGTCCTCACTTCTGCACCTCAGCTCTCAGTTTGCCTCTCGGCTTTAAAAAGCACGGCTAACGGTGTGCCAATTAGGATGGTAATCTAGCTGACATTTGTATTCACTGCTCTGGGGCCCACACAGCATAGAAAGCTCAATTTGGTGGAGTTTGACGTGGTAATAATACTTTCACACTACCACTGTTTGAGCTGAGGAAAGTAGCTGGCCTATAATCCTCTCCCTCTTCTGTGTGATTTGCTTTGATGACTCAAGGGAGGAAAGCAGCTACACAACAGAGGACTGATTCCTTGTTTTCCCGAATTGTTTTCTGTTCAATCACTGCGCAGTGATTGAGAAATAATTTAGAAAAGTTCTGCATAATGAGACGGACAAGGAAGATACGTGAACCCTTAAATGATTACTCTGACATTTGGGAAAATAAGTACGTCTTACTGGGAATTAAATGAATTATCCTCTCTGTTCTGTACAGAGGTTGGTCAAGGATGTGTTAAGCTTTGAAAGTCTTCAGAACAAAGACTGGAAGCAGGGAGAAACAGCCTCCACCTTGTTCTGAGCTGGGAAGGTGTGTAAATACACACACACATACACACATATATATATACATATACATATACATATATATATATATATACATATACATACATACATATACACATACACATCTCATCTTCTCAAACAGGACTGGACTTTTAAGTGATTTGCAGTCATTGAACCCAGCTGTTATTGGTCATGCTAATGGGTAATTTTCTGTAAATAAGATGATTGTGGAGTTGTTGCAAGGGACCATTCAAGTAGCTGTCAGGAAACTCAACAGCCTGCAAGACAACAGTCACATGGGGGACATAGGCAGCCGAGCATAGATGGCTTAAGAAAAAACTGGGTACCATGCTCTAAACTGCTAAAGCTGTTCTTTTTGTTCAAGAGTGTGTGTGAAGAAAAGGGGCAGGGTGCGTCATGTGGCCTCCACACCACAGTCTCCTCACAGCTCAGCACCATTCCTGGGGGCTTAAACTGAGCTAGCAGTGGGGCTAGCAAGCTAATCTGCAAACATCACAACTTCCAGCCGACCAGCATTGTGGGAACTAATTAAAGTGTTATCACTGGCTGTGTATTTGACAGTATTATTTCAGAAAAATGTTAAACTGGTGGCAGTTTGTAAAATAATTACTGTTTATTGCAAAATAATTATGAACTTTTGTTGCCATTTTACTTAAATAACATTTTGCTGGAGCTGTATTTCATCCATTACCAGATATTTCTCCAGCCACTCTTATGCTGGCCACCCCACAAAAAAATTAAATGGAAAATTAATTCATTGGTTTCTGAAAGAACATAAATCTAAACTAAAATTACAATGTTACTTATGTGGACTTAAAGGTTCCCTGTGGAGTTTTCTTATAAACAAAATCTTTAAAAAAAAAAGTTATGTTTGCATTCAGTGTTACTCACCAAACACATTGAGCTCTAACAAATGTGATGAATGCATTTCCTTTCTCATGAAAAGTTTGCAAAGCCAAAGTAATCTAGCATCGTTTACTTCCATGGTTACCAGCAAGGAGCCTTGTTCTCTGACAATACTGGCGCATTGCAGTATATATAGTTTTGCTGCGACCTGTTGATCAGTGGAATAGAGTGAAATCTTTGTCAGGAACGTGGGCCCCTGCACATGACAGAGGTCCACTCTCAGAAACTCAGAAAAACTGTTTCATAGAACTACTAGAGGTCAAACACTCTACAGGGATCTTTTAATGGTGGCCAAAACAGTACAAGGTTTACAGAGTGTGTGGCCCAGCCGGCCATAACACTAGTGGCCTACTGATACCTTCAGATGACTCTATCTGTAACATGACCATCACCTTGCAGGTCATAGTTGTCCCTTGAGTCTCCTTGCCATTTTCTCATTCTTCCTGTGTTTGTCAAGTCAAGTTTATTTATACAGCACCTTTCATACAACAGGGATGAACTCGGTGTGCTTCAAGATAAAAAGCCAAACAGCATAAAAAACATAAGATAAGGTATAGCACAAAAAAATAATAATAATTAAAAAAAATAATAAGATAGAAAAGGTATTATATTTAGCCAATTACTTTTTACAGCAGATCTTAGTTCATGTGGTGAAAAATTCCAGAGAGTAGTAGCATAATGACTGAGGGGCACCATAAGTCGATTTAGAATTTATTCTGGTGATAAAGTAGAAACCTTTGCTTGATGATCAAAGGGATCTGTCTTTTGTCTACTCAGTGAACATGTCATAGGAAACATAGGAAGGAGCTAAGACATTCAGAGATTTAAAAACAATAAGTATTTCAAAATCAATTCTTTGTTTTACTGGGAGCCAGTGAAGAGAAGTTAAAACAGGAGCGATGCGTTCAAACCTTCTGAATTTAGTTAATACTACTGAATGAGGTGGAGTTTATTTAACACCTGCTTTGCCATCCAACAAAAAGTGTAATACAGTCTACTAGAAATAAATATATGAACCGGCTTTTCAGAATCTGACAGACAGGAAGCATCTAACTTTAAATATATATCCGAGATGATAAAAGGCAGTGTTGGAGATTTAGATATGCGCTTGTTAAAGTTAAGATCAGCATCCAAAAATCATACCCAGGTTTGGCATTCTCACAAGGTTTTAGCAACAGGGGAGTCAACAAAGAGTGAATCTGGTGCCTCAAAGCCTTGGACTTATTAAAAGAATCTTTTCTCCTCATTTAGCTGTAAAAAATGTTGGCCATTGGCCACAGCATGAGTGAGATCTGTGGTGAATGTTCCAGTCTCTACCAATCAGTTGAAAAATAGTTTTGGACATCTTAGAAGGCATTGGGTCAAGAGTGAGTTTTACTTAACTGCTGCACCTGTCACAATGGGTTCCAAGACACACATAGAAAAAGGACCCAAATGCAGACACACAACGGCTGGATGATGCAGTGAAGTACTTTGATGAAGAAAAAACAGTCTTACAGGAAGACGAGTGGAAAAGCAGAAACAGACGACAGGACACTTCACTCAAGGAACACAAGGCAACATAGCCAGGGACAAAAACAGACAGAGTTGTGCTGTGTCTCAAACTAGATACTCACTAAACTCACCAACACTGATGCATACCAACAGGGTAGTGTTGTCCCAAATCAAACACTGCCGTGGTGCACTCACCAAAAATGACGATCGTAACATGTGACCGCGATTGTCGCCCACATGCTGACTGCTTTGCTCAATTGACGTGAAAATTAACATTTTACTTTCCTGTGTGTGGCTCCTGTAACATCTGACATGGAAATTACACCGCTGTTGCTTTATCCTCCTCCTTCGGTTGCTGTTTTCAAAAGTTTGAAAATACTGTACGTTGGTGGTGTCCATTGTTTTTTGACCGTTTTGAGTGCATCATGCAGGTGGTTATAATGCACTGCGTGTTGCCGTGCTTGTCAATGTAAACACACATCAAGTATCAAGTGTGAGTATGGATGTACATGAACTGAGACACAGCAAAAGCGTGGGGACAAAGGGCTGGAATAAGTAGTGTGGGGCTGGAGACAGGGGACCAAGGGAAACAGGAGCAGATCGTGACAGCAACAGTAGTTCACAACATTGTCTAAGAGCGAAACTGGCAACATGGCACTGAGTTGAAATTGTGGAAGATAGGGTCACACCCACCAGCAGAGGAAGCCCACGATATAATTCCTAATATTGTACATTTTATATTTATAGAGACAAATTCATTACATTTTTCTGAACAGTGTTAAACAATTCACATTTAAAAATGAACAGGAAGAATTGAGTCATAACAGTAATAATTAACGACGGTAATTTTAGATAAGAGCTCAACAAATTCAGATATAAAAATCTTGGAGGGCAGTAAACTGTGAGATCTAGACTGGGATATACATATCCAAGCCACGTGCTCAAAAGTACAGTAAGAACCAAATGATAGAATATCTGAGAAAAATCTAAAAAATAATTAAAAAAACACATTTCCGAAATTACCGAATGTTTACATAAACAACTGCTTAAAGATAAAACACTGCAGGAGAAGACATTTCCAATCATCATAGTATTTGATCTTCCCAATGAGGCAAATCTATTTAAGTCTGTAAGACTGTAGGTAAACCCACCCAAACTAATGACCTACATAAGTTTGGTCCCAATTGGAGTTTTTCTTTATGATAATCACCCATTACAAAAATCACCAAGTGGGCATTGTACAATTTCCATATTTTAAGTACTAGTTCTATCTATTCGACATTTCCACCAATTACACTAAGTATTACTGTAGACTGTGAAGTTGTACTAAAAAAAGGATTCATGTCTAGAAAACTGCATCTCATCTAATATATTCTGTAAATTATATTTGAAGAGTTGTTTTGATGAAATGTGGTGTGCCTTAATTATGGATGTTTGGATTCGGAAGAAGGCCAATATATCTGAGGAGGTGTGGAAAAACTTCAATTAGAGAAGGGGAAAAATAATTCTCAGAGGTGTAGAGGAATAAATGATTCACCAAAATCGAGCAGCATCACAGGAAACGCTTCTTAGTCAGGTCCCGGAATCAAAAGAGGAAACAAAAAGTAAGGAAAAAGTGATGAATATTCCTGAGTCAGGAAGTGGAAAGTCATCAAACAGGAGACAAGCATCAGAAACAAGTGACACAAGCGAAAAAGGAAATGAAGAGCTCTGCTGAACCAAAGCCACGACAGGCAGTTTGAAACATGACAATAGCCCACATGTGCAGTGGCACTGATCAACCTCCAGCACAGGAAAAAGACACAGAATGCATTCACATGTCTCCATCCAAGCCTGATAATGTATCAGATCTCATGAATAAAATAATAGTACAAGAATGGGATTCAGAGGATTATCCACGTGGATAATAAAGAGTGTTGCCCTGCACACTGCAAGTTCAGATAAACATGATACCGGATGATCATACTTAAAATTAATTATTTCATCTGACAGAATAATATACTGAACATGGAGGAGAGATTGGGATTTTTGTGTGATGACAGAGCTGCCTGCATTCATGAGAAAATTAATTTTAGATAGCAACATGTTCTCCTTTCCTAACATGGCGGAACCCCCCAGTATTTTGTAAAATTTTATCTTGTACACAATATGACATTGATGAAATTGTTTTCCATCTTACAACATTGTAGCTTGTATATTAGAATAACATACAAGGTGTATCAGATGCTCTCGCTTGCCGGAGGATGTGCATGAGGCCCAGATGGAGGAGTTGGAGAGACCTTGTCCTAAGTAACACCTCCAGGCCTCCTCCATCTACCATCAGGCTGGGCCTGCAAAACCACTGGTGGGCTGAGAACAGCTGAACACAGTGGTGAGGCTGGAAGGCTACAGCAACAATCCACTGCAGAAAAGTTCAACACAGCGAGAGCTATTGTAGTGAAGGAAACGAGACAAGAAACTGGAGCCCACATCCTACCATGTGAGCCACTAGAAATGCCATATTGGAATACCACAGCAGCATACACAGTAAGAACAAAGCAGCCTGAAAGCAATGCAAGGTTCATTATTCTTCCCATGTGGTGTGAAGGTTAGTCAATATCTATCAGGACAGCAATACAAGAGATATGACTACACTCAGACACAACCACAAATCCAAATCAAGCTGTGTGAAAATTGTCAAAAATGGACCAGCTTTAATTAAACGATCTTTCCACCTCAGTCTCTATGCTCCAATTCCAATACTTTTATGTTTCCCCAATTGTTGGTGCCGCTCTGTACCCTACAAATTACTTTTATATACAAATAATTTGCATTTTATTGACATGAGGAGTTGTTGTTAAAGTATCTGGCAAGTCTCAAAAAAAATGTTTAAACAAAAATGTTAAAAAAATTAAACTTTTATTTTTAATGTTTTACTGTATTTATGATTATGTTTTCACATTCACTCTCAGCACTTCATTAAGTTTAGGCAAAGACTGTCATCTTGGTTTAATACTGAGAAAGTCCATAATGACTTGCAGCACAAGACAGACCATATTAACCTTAACAAACCTTAACCAAAGTGCTTTAGTTGCCTCAACTAAACCACCTGCTGGAGATAAATGAAGCATGTCAATAAAAAAAAAAAAAAAAAAAAAAAAAAAAAAAAAACAACACCGCCTCCGTAAATTGCCAAAAAGTACAATATTTAAATATTGGGGTTGAAATATAAAGTAACATAAAACAGAAATACTCAAGTAAAGTATCACAAAAATTGTGCTGAAGTTCAGTACTTGAGTAAAAGTACTTAGTTACACTTCACCGCTGCGTTCACTTGTATTCATGAGCAAGTACAAATATCAAATCCTATTCAGTCCAGTCTGAGCAAACAGTAAACACAGATGTCACAAAGGTGTCATATGGACCTTGTATCTAGATACATGGCAAATAATCTGGGATAGAGGGGTAGATACACACCCTTATTTTTCAGCCTTTACACTCATAGAAAACAAAGTGAACTTACTAAGGATTTATTTAAACAACAGGTACGAGGTACAGTTATCTTTCTTTTAGGTTCAGAATATTGGCAGCATATTATTTAATTTACTTTGATAATTTAAATTCAGCGATAAAATGTATCATGCAATAATTATTGTTTACAAAATTACTATAGCAACCCAGGGACTATCAATAATCGGCTTGCAATTTAGTACTTTGTCATCTCTCTGCATACACCTTCATGTTTCATGTTGTGACATTTAGGTTTTCTTTCACCAGGCTTCATAGGACAGGAGGGACAATCTACTGCTGCACTGACACTCCAGCCACAGATGCCCATTCATCTGGCCTTTTGTTTGTCCTAGTGAAAGTCCCTGTCATTGGATCACAGCCTGAGTCATTTGTTACTGTAGCGTTTGCTGTGTGAAACCATGAAGCGTGACGGGCCATCTGGACCGGGGTACAAATCAAAGAGCCCATAATACAGCAGACAGATGTTGTCCTCTGTTCGCCCACATGCCTTTCTGTGCTTATGCAGACAAATATTTGATTCCATTCACACATTCAGTCTGTGATGGCAAGAAATAATGTTCCCTGACAAGGTTACAAATTACAATGTAATTAGCACATTTCACACATTACAGTCAGGACCCATAATGTTGATTTCTGCAATTTCCCTTCAGGGATACAGCAATCAAATTAAATGTATGCATAATCCAAACTCTATAGAGGGTTTTCAGGTGAAAACAAACTGTCTGGCTGTCGTATCAGAGGTACTCTGTTCTTGGTAAACCGCCAAGCAGATCCCATTTTTCTTAAACCACAAGCTATCATTATATTCAGCTTTACATTCACAATAGCGTCGAACCAGACCAACATGTCTGTTAAAGGTCTTTCTTAGCAGAACATGATATTTATGACTTCTGACTGCTAAGGGAAATAGTTGGTTGTTCTAATTAGTTTCTTTAAGCCATGTTGTTTAAGAGCAGAATCAGCATCTAGTCGCACCTAGGCTGGGTATTGGACAAAATGTTGGTCAAAATGTGCAGCTCATGCTCTTTAACAAGCAGAACTGACTGGATTTTGAAAGCAAGTTCAGTTGAGAACAATTATACACTTTATACAACTACTTGCTAAGACTTTGATTCACTGTTAACTCACAGGACGGTAAGATTATTAAGGGAAGTGCCATAACTAATTTAAACTCTTAAATTGATCTTCAGGACCTGCTCTACAGCGTTTCGTTATACGATTTGGATTTTATAATGTTTTTAGTATTTTATGGTTCCCTGTTTTTCATGGTGACTACTTATGGCTCTATTTCATGGCACAAATTACCATCTGTTCTTAAATGATGTTAGATACTTCTGTACAAAATTCATGGGGAGCTTTGCAATTTTTCTCCCTGGTAGACAATCAAAGCTGTATTCTGTATTATATTCTATTTCAAGCCTGGATATATGCTTAAAAGAAATGGTTTTGTTAGGAATTTCCCTCCTTATTTCATTTGCAGAGCTGAATGAGGAGATCAATAAAGAACCACTCTCATGGCTGTACAGTACACATGACGCTACAGCCAGCAGGGAGCTAGCTTAGCTCAGTCCCAAATTAAGAAAAACCAACTGCTATAAACTAATTACTAAATCACTAATTAAATTGCTGTAACACGTTTGTTTAATTCTGTACAAAAACCAAAGTGTAAAAATGACAAATCACTGTTCTATGCAGGGTTGGGAGCAGTAACCCCGTGCTGGTTGCCATATTACTGGCTGAGCGACAAAGAAATTGTTTGTCACATAACCCACTGTGACACAGCCTGTCTTTTTACACCTGTTTTTGAACAGATTAAACAAATGAGCTACAGGATATTAATTATTGATCTTTAGTCTGATAAATGCATAAGCTATAGGCTACAACAGTCAACTCACTATCCTTAAGCTAGAGGACGCAGAGGCAGTTCAACACAGAGGCCCCTAGGTACTTGAAAGCATCTCTTTGATGTGTCTGATGTGTCTGGAGTAAATTATAGCAAAGCAAAATGTCATATGTGTCCATGTGAAAATACAAATGGTTTCTCTCTCAGACAGACAATTAAAAGAATACTACTGGACCGCTACCTGTAAAACATATGCTGCCTGAATTGGGCAACAGTGTGAGTCAAAATGATAACAAAGACCATGTGACCCTAGGTTTAAAAGTGTGCTACGCCCTAACCACATCTCGAGCTTTGGAGCCACAGCTTTAATTCCACTTGATCCACCTCCGAGATCTGATGAATGCCCTCGCTCACCCACTTCTTTCACAACGGCAGGGCCATTGATTTGTCCTGCTCTGTTGTTGCTACTGAGTACCGGACCATAATACACGAGTGCTAATTCTAAGGAAAGGCACGCACACGCACACACACACACACACACACACACACACACACACACACACACACACACACACACACACTTCAGTAAAGCGCTGGGCCTGAGGGAATTGGATATTGGATCTTATCTCCCTCAGACCTGGACCCCACTGTGACACAGGAAAGGCTTTCACTCTGCTCTAACCAAAATGCTATACAGCGCCAATCCAGAAATATTGCCGGCAAATAATTATTCATTAATGTGGGTATGTAACCGTTTCCCTGATAATGAACAGGAGTAAAAATAGTTTTAGCTGCAGTATCTGTTACCAAATGGCAAATGTAGGCTGTTAATTATCCAATGGAGCAGTTTTATAGGTAGAACAATGCGTTTCTTGCTGGGACATGCGAGGTTGCTAGGAAATAAATGAAAAGGTCTAACAACAAAAGAAGAAAAGCTGATACAAACAAGAAAACAATTTTGTTTCCAAGTGATTTTCTACCATGAGGTTAATGGTGTATAGCACAGAGAGAAGTAATGATCTTGTCTGGACTAATTAGTTTCCTACATGCCTTCCTAACAGTTATTCTGCTCATCTGTCAGTGAATCCTCTCATTGACTCACAGACAACAGATTGCATGCACTCACACACGCGTGCACACACGGCCTGCACTATACTGTACACCTGTTTCACCTTTGGGCTATTATTAAACACTACTTCCAAAAACAGTGTCACCACAGTAATCACAAAGGCCTTTCTCATGTTTCCCCATCAGCTATAGATAAAAAAGAAATTTAAAAAAATCTGAAAGCAAAATGTAATGAGTAAATTAGCTTCAGCATGACAACAAAATTTTGGAATAATCTTTTTTTTTTTTCTTTTACTTTGTAGATTTTTGCCAATATTTCTCCTATGTAGTTTGTAATGTCCACCTCCTTCAGTCAGCACTGCAATAAACAAATGTTTCAAACATTTGAAAGCACGTAGACTATTTGTTTGCTTAAAGACCAGCTGCTTTTGAATGCAGCAATACAGAAATCTCTTGTTGACCCTTAAACTCGTGGATGGAAAAAGTGATTTGTCTTTGATAGGGCTTTCATTACCATCATATTCATTCCTCAGTATTTCCTCTTGCTAGGGGGGGTCTGCTCATAACCATCATCTTAACTTTTGACCTGCAGTATTAAAAGTGTTTGAATTACTTGTTTGCTTAAACCCCTCACTTGTTCTGCAGGCTAAAAATAGTCGAGGCACTGTCATCTTCAAGTCATTTCCAACCAACAATTCAGACCATTGTGTATTAATTAACTGTTGTTTACTTTCAAATACAAGCACTCACTAGCGCGCTGCCAAGGCTTTTCAAGTACTGACAAAATTGCCAGTTCCAGAGAGGGAACAGTCTTGTTTTGCCAAGGCAATTTATTTTGAAAGACTCATTAAAGGATAACATTGTTATTTTCCCTGGCATATTGTTACCAAACACCTCTCGCTCAGCTGTACAACTATAAATCATCATTCCTTTGGAATGAGCACATGATTTTACAGGGTAAAACCTTTAGTTTATCTAACCAGCAAAATTTCAAGTGGCCAATGTTATGTTTTTTCTTTTTACTTTTTACTTGCAAATGGAATACAGGTGTTTGGAAATATAAACAAATGATTTATCGAGCAATTTACAGTATGAAAATACTAACATTAAAAACAAAAACATTTATAAAATTCCAAAGATCCTGAATAAGCAAAGCTCAATGTTAGTAATAGTGTGCTGAAAGTCATTGTGTCAAGAACTCTGACTATTGTGTTTCCTTTATAGGAGAAAGCCTTAGGTAGCTTTTTTATTTTGAGCAGCTTCAACTGTTTTACTGACAATATTGCTTTATGATTAACACAGGTGAGATTAAATGTCCCTTGCAGTCAGCAGCCACAGGAAGAGCTCAAATTTTCCTTTAAACAAAATGACAGTGTAACTATTATTCTAGTGGAGTCCCCTTTAAATTTAATGATGTACAATTGCCCACTTCTACAGCTGCTTGTCCTCAACCTGTACCATATACTCACCAAGCACTCATTAGGAATGAACACCATACTAATACTGAGTACAGCCTCCCCTCGTTCAAACCAGCCTGTCTGGCAACAATCCTGCCACTGTCAAAGTCACAGAGATCATATTTTTTCCATATTTTTAAGTTTGACGTGAACATTAACTGAATCTCCTGATCTGTGTCTGCATACACTGCATTGATGCCACATGATTTGCTGATTGGATAATCAAATGAAAAAGCAGGTGTACAGGTGTTCCTAACACAGTGCTTGGCAGTGTTGTGCATGAACGCGTTCAATGAACGTGTTCATATTTGTAGTGAACGTTGAACTGAACGAATCAGTTTACAAATGATGAACACAGCGTTCGGTGCTCAAGTACAGGAGGTACAGATGGATCTACTACTGCTGAAGCCATTTTGTTTGAGCATTTGAAGCAGTTTTATGAACAAACAAGTGAAGACTCGGACAGACTATATTCATATATATATATATATACATATATATATATATATATACATATATATATATACATATATATATATACATATATATATATACATACATATATATATACATATATATATATATACATATATATATATACATACATATATATATACATATATATACATATACATATATATATACATATATATACATATACATATATATACATATACATATATATTTTATTTTATTTATTTTTTTTTTTATTATTTTTTTTTTTTAATGTAACTAATGTCTGTGTTCCTTCAGTAGTGTACAATAATTAGTTTGGGAGTGGCAATGATTTGGGGCTGGTGATGGATGGGTAGGAGGAGGTTCTATTGAAAAAGAATATCGGCATTAAAATATAATATCGGTATATCGGTATTAAATCTACCTTACCCGCTAATTGGCAAAACAACCTCCACTCCCAAACAAAAAAGGCTAACATGTAATTAATGTAGGACTGAATAATAAAGCAAAAAAAAAGGGCAGTTCAGTGTGATTGCACTCGGTCGTGTAAAAATCCAATTAGCACATTCTGTTGCACATATATCATGTTTTCTCAGGTGAACAGTACTTCAGGCATGATGCTGTGACTGAGTTTACTCAAGTGTGTTCACAGCCTGACATTGCCAATCCCTTGTCATGACACCGAACATCATTTAAAATATTAAATGCCAAAGGATTCACAAAAAATCCCAAATTCTCAGCACCTGCACTTCAGACTTTATTCTTGTCAAGCCATTTGTCAAAAACCTCTCAGGGACAAATCTGGAAAACTTCTGAAGTTGACATTAAAGACTTTTATGAAAGTTGAGATTAAAAAAAATAAATAAATGCTTCAAATCTGTGTAAATTTTCAACAATGTTGACTGTTACTGCCAAAGACTGGAGCTCTGCCAGTCAATTTCAGGCTGGAAAGACACTTCAGATCATATAATTTGGTTTTGCCTGGTGGAGAAATGGTTTCATTTGCATTTGAATTGTGGATACCTTCTTCAAATTTTCAAGATATTACTTGAAAACACAAATAATAGGGGCGTCGAGTAGCTCAGTTGGTTGAGCATCCGCCCCATACGGAGAGGCTAAGGTCCTCGCTGCAGTTGGCCCCTTTGCTGCATGTCATTCCCCCTCTCTCTGCCTCCCCATTTCCTGTCTCTCTACTGTACTGACAATAAAGGCATAAAAAAAAAAAAAAAACACAAATGAAACAGTCACCAAGAAGCCGTGTGGTCTAACCTGACATATAGCTGCACTGCATTAAGTCACATAGGAGACCATCTTCATCTCGGCACATAGTTCAGAAAATAACAGCAGCTTGAAGACAGCACTGACCTCCATAATGGTTGAAACATGCCAAGACGGGCACATCTGCACCCTCTCTTCTTGTTACTAAAAGGAGACTCTATTTGAGATTTAATATCCTCTTGTCAGCGGAGCAGGTGCACCGTGTTGGAGGGCTGTGTTACACACAGAGGCAGACCTCAGATGTCTGTCTTGTCTGTATAGATGGATCAAACGCATATTTTTAGACATCTGAGGTGTTCTGCTTTCTTTAGACAGCTCACAGGTGTAACAAAATACAGATGATGGACGTCAGCCCTGAGAGTATTTTCTTAATGTCGAACGTGTTCCTCGCATTAGTTGTCACATTATTTTTAAACCAACAGCACACAAGGTAATGCCACTTTAATAATCATTTTAGCCTTTACATCTCACTGTCTGCATAACTCTCCACTTGCCTGACTGTCACATTGAGTAGTCTCGTTAATGACAAACACAGACATGAATTAGCCTCTCATGAGTGTCAGACAGAAAATACCGATTATAGTTGAAACTGGAAGGTTAATCCTGGAGTAATTGAGTGCACTGCAAAAAAGGTGCACTCAATTAAAGGTGGCGGATAAAATGTGAAGGTTAAACTAAAAATCCCGAACAATATATAAAATGTATGATATACTGTTAGTTAAATGATCAGTTCAACCAAATTCCCTAGTAAGAGCATAGGATTTCCAGGCTATAACTTGTTAATTAGGATCTCTAACTTAAAGAAATATTATGTTATTCCATCACTCAATATTGGTTTTAAATTGCTCATTTATTTACTTTTTCTAATTTTGTTCTCATTTTAATGAGTATCTCTCTATGCAGTATAATCTAGCTGGGAATTAAGGCATATAATTAAATAATGGCATTTACATCTTTTTCATCTATGCCCACGTGTTATGGCTTTCACTGATGCATTTCTAGTCAATGATTGCTTGTCTCTCTGTTGATTTTAAACATTTAGGGCTTGTGTACTGTTGAGCTTAGAAGAATTTCTAAAAATAAAGATACCAGAAAACAAAAAACAAACAATATCAAATATGTAAAAAATATCTTGAGTTGGGGCGTCGAGTAGCTCAGTAGGTTGAGCATCCGCCTGCAGAGGCTAAGGTCCTCGCTTCAGTTGGCCCCGGTTCGAGTCCCGCATTGGACAGCCCTTTGCTGCATGTCATTCCCCCTCTCTCTGCCTCCCCATTTCCTGTCTCTCTCTACTGCACTGTCAATAAAAGGCATAAAAGGCCCCAAAAAAAAAATCTTAAGTTATGTATCTTAAGGATGTTGTTGGAGTCCAACAACATCCAGAGCTGTATACACATGCCACGACAACCTGAAGTGGCTGATTTGGGAATTATATGATGTTCACCTTCATAAAACCACTAAGTGAACCTGACATTTTGCAGGATGTCCAGTTTGTGAGGCTGATTAACTATTTATTGAGTGAGTCAAGGTTCCCATTCACTCTGTAATTTGAGAGCGGGTCCCGCCAGCCTGATAATTACTGATGTAGGCAACAACTCACACACTCACATTTACCTTAATGTTCTTGTCACATCAGCCTCTCAGCAGGCAGAGACTAAAAAGGGGTTTTAAGGCCCTTTCAGACCAGAAAGCAAAAAAAAAAAAAAATCCAAAATCCAAATCCTGCACAGGTCTTACTAGGATTGGACAATGGCAGGCTCAAAAGCTCTGCATCTAGTATCAAGAGCTCAGCATGGTTAAACTTCAGTGGCATAAAATGGGAAAATCTATGCTTGTTCACATGGCAGGCAACCGTATCCCCCCCTCCTGTGCTCCTGCTGTCAGGATGGGCAGCAAACCTAATGCCAGGCTCTCAGTGACATGAATAGATTGCAATTTTCTATGACTAAGTAAGAAAACACCATTCAAAAATCACACTGACATTTGTAGTACTGCAAATTACTAAAAGTCCAAACCTACAACATATTCTTGCACTGTGTGTCGTGCAACTCATTCTATTTGTCTAGACAGTAGTGGTAAAGCTTTAAAAAACAATCTAGTTATAGTGTCCTTTAACAAACACAATTTCCCTTAGGCCAAAGAATCTTCACAGGTTAAACACCGGCAGCTTGTCAATGAGGCTAGTCAAGTGGTTGTGACTAGTACAGCTATGGCTTTAATAATAGCAGGACAGGGAGGGCGAATAGGAAAGATGGTTTTTTTTTTGTTTTTTTTTTAGAGATAGCAGAGATTACATCCAGAAAGTTGGAAATACAAGAAACTGTTCGTAGATATTACAGATAAGGCAGGAGCCACAATGATGCTGCTAAGTTTGTAAAACATTTTTAAAAAAAACGTGTTCACATTGTGTAAAATCATGAAAGGTTCAAATACTGCTCAAATGCTGTACTGTACATACAAATTTTTCTTGGAATATGAATATAAAACAGAGATCTTTCACCTTTTGAGAGTCTGCAGTGAGTCACAGAAGCTAGTGGAACACCAGCTAACCTCAAGTTAGCGTTACTACTTTGGCTCTTTATGCTCATTTGAATTTAATGCTTGGATATAATAAATATACTTGATCACTTTTAGACATGAATTGTCTCAGGTAAACTGTTTTTTTTATGGCAGAGGTCATTATATCTTGATTAAGAGACAGCTAAGCAAGGAAGGATTTGATGTGAAGTTGCTAGCATAACACTTCTACCTCAGACTGGGTAAAGCTAGCTGGATGTCTGCCACTGCTTTCTCAACAGTTCCACATGACAGGGCTAATTACAGATAGATTTAGCCCATTCTTAGCTTGGTTCCCCTCCATTAACCACACAGAGAGTTTAATAGTAAGACTTTAAAGTTTACATTACCTCTTAATGGTGGTGCTGACTGCAGGTCGGACACAGGGAAACTTGGCTTCAAGCTACCTGGAAAAGCATGAAGAAAAAGTGAACTCTCACAACTTCACCAGGTAAGTAACAAAAAGACCAAACATGAAAGATAACTTAACCACACTCACTGAATTACTGGAAGAGTCTGCACTTTGTTCAGGAAACAGTTTCAGCCTGAAGGCCTTTTGTGAGGGTATTTACTGGTCGTTTAAACGCACCGCCAAGATGGCCGACTCCTAATCAAAAAGACAACCACGGTTAACACCTGACCTATCTCTGGAGAATGCCCCGCCTCCAGCACAGACATTTCAAAATAAAAGTTCACAACAAAATATTATACCAGGAAATACACAGTAACAGAATATTGTCACACAAAGAAATTAAATGCTTAAAATCTAAAACAGTAAATAATAAGATAAGATAAGATAAGATAAGACAAGACAAGACAAGACGAGATAAGAAAAGATAAGATAAGATAAGATAAGATAAGATAAGATAAGATAAGATAAGATAAGATGAGATAAGAAAAGATAGCCCTTTATTGGAGACATTTCCAGTATGACATCAGCAAAGTGGACAGCAGGCAACAAAAAAATGTCAATAGCAAATATTCAAACTTAAACAGAAATTACTCGAAAATAACTATAGAAACAAATTAAAGCTCCCTCAGAGACAGAATAATGAATGGTTCAATGAATACTTACAACCATGCTCTTTACTTATTTTTTATTTATATATAACTCAAATTTAAGAGCAACTTCTTTAATTATCTTTTTTTGACTGTTTATGCAATTTAGTCTTGACACATATCTCACTGTTTATTTCCAAATATTGTGTTGATACACTAACTGAGTGAGGCATCTGTTAAACACTAGACTTATCTTTTCTCGGTCAAAACCTACAAAAAGTAGGTGGAAACCAAACTTATCTTTCTGTAAGTAAATGCCATACAGTGCTTTCCCTTTGCATTATACTGCAGCTCCTATACGATATAACACCCACTTGTATTTGAACTTGATTGCTCCCTCTGTCAACTCACAGACATTAGAAGAAAAATCACCTGTCAAATGCTCTTACAATGCTCAATTTGGGATGTTTACTGGATTCTAGGAGTTATTTTGTGTGTGCTTGTTATTTTGTGAGTGTTCCTGTGAGTGTTCTTATACCCACTTTCCCTCAATCTACCCTGTCTTCTTCTACTTTAGTTGGTGATTTTTTACATGCCTCAAGAAACTCAGTGAAAGAGGTATATTGCATTCAGGTGTTCCCTTACTTAAATGCAACCTTTGTGTAGTTTTTTTTTTAAACTTTGGTTTAGGCCACAGTTCTTATTTTCAATGAAGGAAAATCGTAATGACAGTAGCATGTTTCAAACCTTGTGCCAACAGTTTGGGGAGGGTTCTTACCTCAAGAAATTGTTTACAGAGTTTGGTGTAGAAGATCTTTATTGGCCTGCACATAATCCCAATGTCAAACCCATTGAACACCTTTAGGATGAATTGGAACACCATATGCGAGCCAGGCTTTCTCCTAAAAACAGGTGCCCAACCTCAGGACTTGCGACTAAAATCTCTGCAGCCATATTCCAAATCCTGTGTAAAAGCCTGTCAGAAGAGAGGAGGGTGTTATAGCAGCATATTAAAGCCTGTGGTTTTGTTCACATTCTTTGGCAATGTAGTATAAAATATCTGGTAGTTATGTTGTGTTGAGACAAAAAGAAGGTGGGGGTATCTGGGAGGCAAACAGAGCAATCAACCTTATTTTGATATTGATAACGGTCACCTCGTTGCTTTAATGTAGCCTTTAGCCTCAAAAATGAGAACAATGTTTTTATTGTAAGAAAATCCTTTTACCCCATAGCAGGATAAACACAGCATGGGTTATCATTCCTGCAGGGCTACACATTAGATAATGTGATCAGACAGTAGATTAGATGGTGGCTGGAGGCTGCAGTGATGCCACAATCTCTTCTCCATTCACATCTTTTTTATTCTGTATAGTGTCTATGCACTGGATGAGACACGTTTTGTTCAACCTGACTGAAATGACTTACAAGAGGAGAATGTGGGTTCAACCTTTTTCTGTTTAGTACTGTCATTTTGTTATTTTCTGTTGTCTGAATTTTTCAAAGGGACGTAAATTAACCTACTCAAAGCAGGTATGATGTGGCCGAGTTATTAGTTGCGATGAAGGTTGAAAAAAAAATCTAGTAAGACAACAAAGTGTGTCATTTTGCGAGATTTTCAAAAGGTAAAACAAAAGGTTGAGAGACAACAACAGGAAATCATTTTCTGTGACTGACGTGAGTGAGAGAGTGCTGTGATGCACAGCAATAATCATACTCATCATGGACTGTGTTTCTATAGGCAGAACTAGCAGTCATGTCCATCTCATGTATTTCAGTCTACAGGCAAATACAATGATTATGTGAGAAATGATGGGTGTCATGTATTGTTATGGAACAATGATGAGTACAAGAACTGTCTATGAACTCAAACGGGCTTGACTGTTTACTGATCACTTATTCTACCTCATTTATTCAAGGTCATTCAGCAGATAGCTAACATAAAAGCACTACCACAGATTAGGCACTTGTTACTACATATTACAATGTGATGAGCTTTTACAACAGGGGTTACAAGGGGTTAGAAATATCTCGATACAGAGTTAATGAGTTGCTAAATTTGTTATAAAGGTGGCATTTTCTAAACATCTAGGTCACATATAGCCGTTGTTTCAGCAGCATTAAATGAATATATTTCAGATAGTTAAAGAAGTCTAAGAACCTTAATTTTTCAACCAAGGGTGGTTTGTAAAAATATCATGTTTTACTTATGTTTAGGGCCAATACTGACAAAAAAAAATTCTATGAAGCACTGAATCACTATTTGTATACCTTTGTGTGCCTTCTACAGGTGAATACTATGCAGGCAATTCCAACTCTCTGCTGCACCCCCAACTCCTCAAGTCCAACAGCAAATTGTTGTCCAGTGACAACACCTGGTACTTCGGTTTTGAGATCCCCTGGAGTTAAGTACCATCAGAGATTGCTAGGAAGCTTGAAAACAAGGAGCATTCAACAGGACATAAGAAGTGAACTGATTTGCCTGATGGTTGGGTGAATTCACCAGGTGAAGATTGTTTCAACTTTTCCTCTGTCGTTCAGAGATGTGATTCAAGATCAAGTTGTAGGTGGTGGTTATGACTATCTTACCAAGCAGCTGCCGAGCAGAGTTGACAACATGATGATGGGGAAAATCTCCCTTTACCTAAAAGGCACAAATGAGGGATAAGACCTGAGTTCCAAGATGAGACTGGATATATATGGTTGTATAAATTGGTAACCAAAGTGGCTGCCACCAGATGAAACCGTGGAGACTCAGAAACCTACACAAGAAGAAAAACAGAAGCAAGGACACCGGTATTGAAGAGAAAATTGTGGCAACTATCTACACTCGGAGGAACAACATAATAAGTGGAATGGAAACCCCTGTTCTAGTGAAAGAGTGGCCATATGTGTTTGAGATGTGCAGTATGATGGCTCACTTCAAATAACTCATGGCTATGGATGTTGACAGATGATCTGTTGAAGTAAATGCGGAAGAATCCTTTCATACCTCATGCTCGTGAGAAGAAGAGCAAACCAGGGGACATTCCTGCAAGCATGGAAATGGTGTGAAGCATCCAGGTGCTGATCTTCTTGGATGTCTTCTTTCAAGGAAGACCAGTTCAAGATGTTCATGACGGTTGATGAGACAATTCTGCCAGCTGAAGTTAGCAGCACAAGAAACATTTAATGGCCAAGTGTCCGATTACATTTGAACCCCTAAAATTTAGGCACCGTGTGTTTAAAGGGCTACATCTCCAACATAGCTTTTTGTATATTAATGTAAACTTACTCAGATCAAAGCTGAGACTTTAATTTAGTAGCCTTTCATTTATTTAAAAAAATAACTGTATTTCCAAACCGATGCTTGTAATGTATGAGAGATGTAATCATAAGAGTTAATGGAAAGTCAATTTCAGTATTTCCCTTTGACTTCAAGCCGTATTTCAAGCGTAAAGTGAATCAATGGCTGGATCATCCACAGAATTTTCGATTATTAAAATGATTGTTTGTAACACTACATTCAAGTGTGCTTCTGCTGCCTTTCCAAGAATAATCCTGAAAATGGAACCAAAGAAGAGAAAAAAGAATCTAAAAAAAACAGCAGTTACCATTAACCCCAAGGTCCTTTACTGATCACAAACATTACTAACTTTGAATGGAGAGAGTAGAATCCATCACAAACACACATACACACACACACACACACACACACACACACACACACACACACACACACAAACATGCACACACACTCACACAGTCACAAGTCACGATCTTTCACAGACAGTTCACAAATATAACCAAGTGTGTTCCACAAACCATTTCCAGGTGAATTTGTTAATCTGCATATTAGTTTGCTTGTATTTGCAATGTTTAAATGTTCAAATGCACCACTGCAGGTTCAGTCAGCTTTATTATTGTTTTGAATATAAAATAAAATAACTGCATTTTATGTATTAACTGGATTACTCTCAGTGCTCCCAATGGCCAGTCTGACTATGAGTCTGGCTATGAGTCTATAGTGCAAACAACAATAAAATCGGAAATGGACCTTCACTTTTGGTGCTCACTCTTCTGTGACAATAGCCTATTTACTTGTATGCAGGTACTTGTAAGCAGGTTGTGTTATTGCACTTTGAGATTATTTTCTATTAAATATTGTGGTTTATAAATAAGTGTTTTGGCACACCAGGCTGAGTGGCACTATCCATGGTGCTGAAAGGGGGATTGCTAAATTAGCATTTAGCCGTTTGTTTTTTTGTGTATGAGCATCCCCCATGTGTATACATGAGGAAAAGACAAGACACATGGTCAGATGGGAGGGTTGGGGGATGAGGAGGGGTTGGGGTTGGGGGGGGGTTCACTCATACATGGTCCATCCTTATACTGGGTTTAAACCTAGTCTTGTTTTTGACTGGCTTGCATCACTATTGCATAACATTTTGTAACAGGAAACCCCACACAAAACTAAGGATTCATTTTCTTTATGTCTGTTATAGAACTCCATGTTGTGCGTCATTATTGCTTACATATTATCCCCACACCACAAGAGGTTGCGTAACACACAAAGAGAGGGGAGGAAATGTTTGCATGCCTGTCGCTGAATCTGACAGCACGGCAAATTAAAGCAGTGTTTTCAGAGTGTCTATTGTGGATGATGCCCTCAAGTCAAGGAGAAGCGATTAACACAATGCTGGCTTTAAAGAGTGTTTAGACAGGGCAGCATTTCTAACTCACCGCTATTTAAATACTGAACTCATATATTTTAGGAGTACAGACTCAAATAAAAATGAGAGTACATAGATAAATAGCATTTCATTATCTGCAACAGAGGCCACGGATGGATAAGAGGCCTTTTGATAATCTAATTTCTTCTAAGTTTTTGTTGCTATCATATTGTGTTCTGACAATTAGTCCATATTAAATACTTATATTGAAAGCATTTATCAAAGTTCACACATTCATTAACATCCCGTTTAATTATTAAATGTCTTTTTTCCTGTTTTATTTTGTCAGTGGTCCTATGTCGCACTGTGAGAATGGTTCAAACATGGCTGTTGTCATGGTCCAAAGATAGGCTGGGACAACAAAATTCTGACAGTGCCAGAAATTTGGGATGACCAGGTCACTATGTGACTGCTGCAATGACCTAAGTCTACAACCAACCAATAGGAATGCAGCATGAAATGACGCACTAATCAATTCCTTGCTTAGCTCCATTGTTTATCACTATAAATGGTTGACTCATGCAGATGAAAATTTGTCTTGTATATTGACAAGTTTATTTATTAGATCCATGTTTCACAGTGTGTCCTGCAATAAACTAGACTGCTGAAGCATCAGCCTGTTAGATTCCATGGTGTTTGACTTTGCCTTGCTTTTTGTTTTTGGCATTTTTGCCTACCCCCTGCCATTAGTGTTTCCTTGAATTGGACTGGACTATCTGTGTATGACTACCCAATTATTCAGTAAAGACTTTGCCTTTTTGAACTTTAATCATCTCCCATTGTGTTTCTCAGCACCTGAGTCTTTGTTTCTTTCATATTTGTCGTTGTAACATTGAACGAGTAGTTTAAAAATATATAATCATGTTTTAATATTGTATTGTGAAGTTTTTTTGCTTTTCAAGGTCAGCTTTCATCAGCTGATGAGATAAATCGTGAAGGATTTTCTTGGCAGCTGAATACAGACAGGAAACTGTTGTGTTGTGTCTTCAAGTCAAGGGCCAGGAAACTTTTAACTGATGGTGAAGTAAACAAACAAGCTGTCGGGCAGAGAGCAGGCGAGACTGCCATGGTCAGAATGAAAAATGTCTGAGTGTCAGCACCTGCAAAAAGAAGACAAAAGTGTTCTTGAACACATCAAACTTTTTTCCCTCCTGCAGATTTTTTTTGATCATTTATTAGGAGAGAAGAGAAGGAAATTTTTCCTCACCATAACTTCTTAGGATAAGTGCTTTCAACAGACAGTGAATGATGCTACCTTAAATCTGTAAACCAGACTTTAAACAGTAATATAGCAGCAACAACTATTTTCTATACAAAGATATAGTGGAGTAATGGCATCCTGAGTAGAGAATGAAGTCACACGCCTTCTATGTCTTTTGTAATCTGAGTTTTTTCTGTTCTTTGTTTTGGTACACGGGACCATAGCGCATGCATGTTAGTGCATGTACATGTGCATGTTAGAGCATTTGAGTCCCTCCTGTTAAACCATTGGTCTTCCCCACATTAATAAACACACACCATCTACACGCAAGATGGTACAGTGCAGTAAACAGCTATAATGTGAAAGCGACCCTCCAGAGTTTCCTCCACAGAAGAAACCATGTTATTATCTAAAAAGGCCTCAGACAAAGAAAGAGATAAGACCAGAGCACAGGTGAACTGGCCATGGGGTCTACCACTTCAAATCCCTAGTTGGCCACTGGACTGTCAAAACATCCATACGTTTTCAACAGCCTCGCCAGCCGGTACCAGTGGATAAGTCAACTGCTGAATTTCTTTCCCAGTCCAACCGTGGAGCCAATACTGGTCTGGCTTTACAGAGATGGTGTTTAGTGCTAATTAGTGATTGATAGCATGCTAACATACTAAATCTATCTGGTAATTGCTAAACATCAGCATGTTAGCATTTACCTCAAACCACCTTTGTACCAAAGTACAGCTTCACAGAGCCGTTAGCGTGGCTGTAAGCTCTTTCTCTTGTTTCGATAATGCATGATCAAATGTGTTTGAAATTAACTCCAATAATAAACATGCATATTAAAATCCTTTTTGTGCCCCTAAACTCCCAATGTTTGTGCCAATATGAGAGCTGGTAATATTGAATTATATTATTTAATTATATATAGAATTAATTTTACAAATCATTAATACAAAGTATTTTACAAATCAGTTGCACTCACTAGTTTCCTGTCTTTTCATAACAAATCAATAAGCCTTGATGCCACTGAGGAATTTAATTCAATAAACTTCCAGAGTCTTTCTGCTTATTCCTAGCATCATTAAGGGACTTATTTCTGGTGTGTATGATATACTGTACCAGCTGGGGTGCTGCATGCAAATTAATTTAAATTGCAAATTAGTTCGACATGAAATATGCAAGCTAGTCTGCCACAGCAATAGGTGTTGTGTAGCACATGGTATGTACCAACAAACACCACGCCTGCAGGAACATTCAAATCTTCTTTCTCTTTCTAATCTCCTCCTCTTTGATCATGATTTCCCAGTAAACAACAAACAGTATGTAATGTTTTCACACAGCTGTGATGCCTTCAGTCATGTAGCAGCTGAATATAAAAGTTGATTGACAAGTTAAATCACAGAGGGGGCTTATTGTCTTAATCTAATTTCCTTGTCGCTATTGTCTGTAGCTCCGCCATCACAGCAAGAAGACTGTCTGAAAGAAGCCAGTGACAACAAAGAAAACAATAACATTTATTTATTGATTCATAGGTTATACATTTCATGATATAATAGCGATATATTATTATTGGCAAAGATACTATAATCCAATTGCATTTCTATACATAAATACAAAATCTGAGGTAGGGCCTCAAAGATTGATGACATTGAAAATAAATAAATGCATTTCACATATATGATATATATCTTCTTCTTTCTTTTTTTTCTTTTTTTTTTTTTTACATCTCACACATATTTTAAAACATATTTGTTATATATCTACTCTCTATTTTCAAATCAAAGGATGTCATGGGCTGTTGGAGGCACATATCTATATCCATAGGCAGCAGTACCTCACATAGAACACACAGAAATATATGACATTACTCAAGTAATTAGAAATTTAACCTATGCATTCATAGGTCACACAATAAAGTGCCCAAATGACACAACAGACGTAACAATAGGAATACCGGTACCATATGAGACAGACGATAAGCTATTCTGTGGTGTTATTTTTGAAATACATACAATATTCTACCATTAGAGGACATCTATAAGGCCAATGGTTACCTGAAGATGTTGTGTAACGTATTGGCAAACATCGAGGAACACTACATGGGATATGAATGGCAGTATCTCAACCTCCTATACGCAGATGACACATTCCTTTTTTCTTCTAAAGTTTGTTTTTCTGTTTACACTAAAACCCTAGTTAAAGTATTCTTTCTTTGGTTACCTATACTGCCCAAAGTTGACTTGCAGGCAAAGTGAATTGACAGTTACTCTTTTTTTTTTGTTTTCGTCTTCCTTCTTCTGTAAGAAGGACAACAGCAACCCTCTGTTTCATCACATTATGTAGAACAAAAAGCTCCCTAAAGTAAACATGCATGGACTTATACTATTGAGAGGGAAAGGACAAGGTTTACTATACATGGACATTGAGTTACAGCAACACAAACTGCACATGCAAGCTCTTCAGTGTTATATTTTATGAAGCAATGTGGTTTTAACTGAACCCTAATTCGATTTTTTTTCTCAAAACAAAAGCAGACGAGCCCAGAAGAAATGGAAACACGGGGACAAAAAAGACAAAATTTATAGCTATTTAGTTGCAGCCCTGAAGGAAATCATTAAAATCAATCTCAGGGCATGAAAGGATTTTTATCATTCAAGTCTTACTACAAAGAGTTAAGGTTCAACAACATCCAACACATGATTTGAAATGCCAAACTGCTCCTTTGGCCTACACTGCTCTCAAATGAGTGGTTGCCATGGGATTGAATCTTTTGAAGCTTATCAGTGTTAAAAGTTTGTTTTACCCAGCTCGAGTTCACAAATGTTGGTCTAAGATCCTCACATCCACCACAAATGATAAAGAGGAGCATCAGGCCGAGGCATCCTGGGGAAAAAAAAGCCCTGTAAAATCTCCTCTGCTTCTTTCTCTCAGCAATCTACTCTGAGAATGGCCATGCAAACATCTGACTGACAGTTACATGGAGTTTGGTGAGACTAATACAGAGACGACACACACACACACGCACAAGCACACACAGACATACTTGTATTTTTTGATCACATTTGAACAGAGCTAAATGCACTAAGTCTTAACAAAAGCAACACTGTGGAGCAAGCAAGCTATTTAATAACAGGGCTTTTGTGCTCATTAATTGATTATGTTTTGTTTTCAAACCATAAAACCTCTAAAATCGTATCTGTGCTATTATCATGTCAAGACTATGAAAGGACATGGCTTAGAGAAACAATTAGGGAGACCCTTAAACTCTGAGCAAATGTTATTGCATCCATACCTGCAACCGCCATTAAAAACACTTAAGCCACTCTGCAGTTAAGGTCCTGCAGTGTTAAAAGCATAATAAAGCCAATCAGGATTTTTTTTTTCTTGTCAACATGAAAATGCATATCCAACTGACCGAAGCTTGGAAAGGACTAATTGCTTCTATGTGGAAACATGGTGTTACTTTGAAGGTGATTGGCCGACGGCCCACAGAGTAAAGGCTGGCTGCCTGTCATGTCACATTTAAAAAGGGCTTCAAAGCAAGTCGGAGATTACTCTTACACCCTCCAAGAAACGCACTTACACTAACTCATTTGTGCTGATGATCTCTTAACTGCCCGACTTAAAGGGAAATGTTCTATAATACAGTAATTTGACTGATTCTGAAGGATCACAGTGTGAGCAAGGCGACCAGAAAGTTGCTGACAAACTTTCATTTTCTGCATACGCAAAAAAAAACCAACAAAAAAAAGAAACAAAACAAAACAAAAAACAGATCAGTGTATTGACGATTAAGAAACTGGCGAGAAAGCCATTTAAATTTCTAGCTGATTACAAGGCATTCAAAATTAGATTTTTTCATTAATCTTAACTAATCATTGTTTTCGATCTAACTATGTTACAAACATAATGGAAAGCAGGATACTTAATTTAGCGCTGCACACAGTTGGTGAAAACAGCTTAATTCACTCATACATCCTGTATAATAGTCGCAAAGGCGCATTTAAGCAGCAGTAAGCAAAACGCAAAGTGTTGCTGCATTGAGGTCATCAGGAAGTAGTGTTTTGATTCTGATCTTCTGCTACACACTTCCATATACTGCTTCCATTATAATTTAGCATTAGGATGGCTCTACTCTCTGTTTCCTATGTACTGAATGCAATTGTTCCTACAACTACCGGAGTAGTCTGATGGAATCAAGTATACCTGAGACCCTGTTTTCATGAGGACACACAGAGAAGCAAAGAGGCATAAGTCTGAAATGGCAAAGAGGTCTCCGGAGCTCTACCACAAACAACAAGAGACAAAGTACACTTCCAGGAAAAGGAGGCGGCCATTTTCTAGTCTAATCTTCATCTACTCACACGTAGCAGCTGCTCCTAATATTGTGAGAACGCAACAACACACACACTTACTACTTGAAGATAGCTTTTTTTTGAGAGGTGTACACTTTGTACAAGATATTACACAGCTAGCAAGAGAAACATGGGGTTAAGAGAGGCACAGAGCACACACACATACACTCTGTCAGCATCTGTCTCGCTAACTCTCTCCTCTGCTGGAGGCGATACATATACATATATATATCTATCTATATATAGATAGATATATAGATATATACATATATGTATGCATAATAAAATGGTTTCCACAGATCGGTAGACAAGTTCACAACACATACAGTGATAAATACACCATCTAAAATATATCCACGGAGTGACCATCAGGTCAGGCTTCCGAGACTTAAAAAGGTCATCTACTAAAGGAAGGATAGGCTACCCTAGTGGTTTCCTACATTAGGAATGTGCTACTTTATATTCTAGGATAATACAGCAGGAATACGACTTACTAAATAGAGAAAGAGAGAGGGTATCACAAATGGTCCCTCAGGTTCAGAGAGAAAAATAGACCCAAGCCTCTATCGTACTGCAGAGTCATCCAAGGCCAAAGTGTATCTACTGAACGTGGTAATCAGGATGCATTCGCTACTCTACTGGGACGTAGGAGGCACAAATTGCAGATCTTGTAATCTATTTTTGACAAACCAAGAGCGACTGAGCAGTAGCTAGTGTGAATATACATATGTACTGCTGGAGAGGAACAAAATGTGATAACAGTGCATACTGTGGATTTTTTTTCCCCTTTTTTTCCAAGGCAGTTGATATTATTTGTATCGCCGATGGAATTTTTTACACAGATGGAACAAAATACAGATCCCCGCCGAACCCGTTGTTACTCTGTCGTTCAATTTTCTTTTTGTTTTTCCTGTGTCTGCTTTCAGCAAGATGATTCATTATCTTTACACAAAAGTATGATGGCCCACTCACACACACACACACACACACACACACACACACACACACACACACACACACACGCACACACGCACACACACAAACACGCATACACACATGACTCCATAGGGAGCAGCCATGGTGAGTCTAATATTGCAAGTGCAGTCTGAGCTGTGTCATTTTATGGCACAATTTTTCTCTTGGAATAAAGATCCCTGGGAAGGGCTCTGGAGTAATCAGTGGTCATGTGTGGGAGGCAATGATAGCCCATTAATTGAGTACGAAGCAGCAGCGGAGGAGTAGACTCCACCTGGGCAGTCACTCCTCCCTGAGAGAAGAGAGGGAGTGGTGGAGAGAAAGAGGAGGAGAGGGAGCCTGTTTCCACAGGGAGGAGAACAGGAAGCAAAGAGCGGGAAAAAGAGACAGAGGAGGAGGGAGAAGAAGAGACATTGCCCCCCTCCTCCCAGGTGTCCCCCTGCAGGGGTTGGAAGTGGCGGGCGTGGTGCTGGCGGGATGGCTGCTACTGATAGGAGCCGAGCTGGAAGTCCTTTGGGGGCAGTTTGAGGCCCAGGGAGCTGGTTCCCAGAGGGTCCATCATGTTCTTGTAGCGTTCTCCGCGGTGCTTCATCAGGAAAGGACCCCAGTCGGGCTGAGGGGAGCAGACCAGCTTCAGACGCTGCAGAGGGGAGAGGCAACACACAGCAGGTTTACACAGGCAGAGCAGATACATCACGATATCTGTGTATTGATGGGTAGGGGCACAGAAGAAACTCGATCGTTAAAGCTTTTGTGGTCTGTTTTCATACCAACACAAGGAGCCATCAAAGCCAAACATTTGAAGAACTGAACTAAGTCTCCTCGCGTATATATTGGATGTTTATTCCTTTAACTTCTGGTTTATGTTTAGTAACAGACAGGCCTCAAATATCTATTAATTGTAGGGATGAAGGTTCGATTTCTGGCATCTTCTGCCCACACTAGAGCAAAACTCTGACAACCCCAGTTGCTCCCATCCTCATGGCCACAACCTTGGATGACACTGGGTGTAAGAATGTGTGTGGAAGAATGTAAAGTTTGATATACCAGTGCTATTTAAATGTAGTCATTTACCATTTATATAAAACTGTACATTATATTTCATTTACTGCTGAGAATTCTTATAGTCCTCCTGTTTGTGCTTCCCTTTTTTCCCTGTCACTGTTAAGGTTGTTCCTCTTGTGTCTACTCTTATGACCCTGAGATGATGTTAAGACTAATTAATGCCATGTACCATGCACCATGTTACGGATGTGCAGTCGTTTTGCAATATCCCCGTAATAATAATAAACACGCTGATAATTATACATTTATTACAACTGGGCAAAAAAAAGAAATTAAAATGTTGGAGGACAGTCTGTGATTGAGGCCTGTCGTCAGAGCCGCTGAGGGAAGAGAAACATCAGGACAGAAAGCCACAATCATCATCATCCATTAATCTGAGTACAGTATTTAAAAGAGACCCATCAGACTCCCAGAGAAATATCCAAATTAATACGCACCCAGCAGCCCGCCTCTCCCTGCTAATGAGCGAATGATGAGACTATTGATTTCTCTGACAGAGTATGTGTGGGGGGCAGTGTGTGTGTGTGTGTGTGTGTGTATGTGTGTATGTGTGTATGTGTGTGTGTGTTTGTGTGTGTGCATGCGTGCGTGCGCAGGAGACAAAAACAAAACATACGTGAGGCTGTCTCGTCACGGCTTCGTCTCAATTATTACCTCGATTATGGTGCCGGGGGCGAGGTGCATCTTAACTACGAACATGATGGGGATCCAGATGACGGAGCAGATTACCATGAGCCAGCCCATAACCATGGACCAGGTGGGGTAGGTGTAGTCCTCATACGTCATCACCTTCCACTGGTACAGACTCAGTCCCAGGATGCCCTGCACAGACCAGGGAATCCAAGAAAACATACTTTAAATGAGACGCCCACTGCTGCAGTGTCACTTCAGCTTCTGTTTACTGGTCTGCTCCACAGGTAAAAAAAAAAACTGACAAATGTAGTTGTGTTTGCACATTTATCACTCACAAGGACACGGTTCACTGCAGTGTACAGAGTCAGCAGAGGACAGCCTGTGTAGCTAAAGAGCAAAACCTGTGCATGTTGTGTTGTATGTTTACAACGCAACCTACACATCTACAGCAGATCTGACAGTAGTAGCTATTTCTACATGTGATGAAAAGGTTTTGAAAGAAGTCAAAACTCCAGCAACACAAGCCGTACAGAGAGGAATTTGTATCGAGCTTGTGGCCTTCATCAGGGTCATGGAGCTGAAACACATCACATGCTGGACTTTTTTTCCCCTTTTACCTCTTTAGACTTTTACCTTTCTCCATGCACCTTGGAAGAAGCTGAAGTTGTGCCAGAAACCTCTACTACAAAATATTTTGAAATCATATAATAATATTAATAATATTAATAATATTAATAATATTAATAATATTAATAATAATAATAATAATAATAATAATAATAAAATCACTAGTTTCCTTTTGAGGTTCACTGAAAACTGTCGGAGCGTCACTGTTAAGCTGGAGAGAATAACCAAAATGACTCCAACCTTTATCTATCACTTTTTAAATTTTACATACAGGTTTTCCTAATTGGGGTACAACTCTCCCAAGTTGTTTTTATTCCCACAGATAAAAATGCGTTTAAGAAAATATTCAGGCATCAGCCTGTGGGTGTCTACAGATACTCACACTTTGAGTTTTGTTTATTTGTTTTTGGCGTTTTATTCAAATGCTTATTGAAGGACTAGTTAAAAAATTTCGAAGGTTTTGAAGGTAAACTTGAAGAGTTCAATACAAATAATGACAAAAAAATCCACTATCCTACTGAATAATTTGTAACTTCTGTATCGTTCAGATTCAATCCTCATCGGTATCAATAAAAAACACAGTTTTTTCTCAAATGGCCAAATTTTCTTTGTTCGACTGCTGCAGCCTGATGCTATTGAGCTGTGTAATGATTTTCTGCACTGACTCTACAACAGATACTTTTTCTCCAATTAACTGCTCTGATCTCAGGACACATAGCTAAACCTAGTGCACTGTTCCTTATAAAAGAAGAGGTTGGATGATGAAAATGAGACCCTCCTTTTTAACTATGTGTGCAGTCAAAGCAGAGACAAAAAAAATCCTATCTGTTTCCTATCTTCATAAAGATTTGGCCGAGAATGACTCGAATAAGAAGCAGAAAAGGAAAACAAACAGACAAAGGGAGGCAGACAGAAATAGATTAGCCCGGGGTTGTGCATCAATGAGCTCCCGGAGGAAATCGGATCTCCCTTGAGAGCAGCAGGATGGCCAGCCGGCCTGAGTGCTGCTCCATTTGTCATCGTCACCTCTGCTTCGGAGCTACAGTGCTTTCCACTGGAATTACTAACATTAACAGTTGTTGGTGTCCAACACTGACATGCTGGTAAACACTGTGCATTGGAATTTACAGCTTGTGCTGCACAGCACGGGACAAATAAGTGGCCGTGTTACAGGAAATGTTTTCTCTAGAAATGAATGTATATGTGTGTTTATGGCAGCTGAACTGACGTCACACTAACAGTTGTGAGATTGTTGTGAACACAAACAACTTGAGACTTGGTGACATGATAGGAATTGGAAGGGAGAAATAATTTTCTATTTCAGCGTAACAGGAGCAATTTCTCCCCTGTTCCTTTCCAATTGCAAATCAATGAACTTGAGAGGCGACAGTGAAAATGGAAACATTTTAAGCAGCACATGTCAGTATGTGTCTGTGTGAGTGTGTGAGTGTGTGTCAGAGAATGAGATGAGCAAAAACAAACATGCCGTCAGAATAGTTGGAGTCACAAAGGCCCAGCAGATTCTCCAGAATCGGTTTGGCTGGAAACCAATCATCATTTCAATGTCCTCGCAAAATCTCTGCAGACCTGCAAAGAAAAACAGAAAAAAAAGAGAAATCAAACAAAAGTAGAGAAACTGGAGAAAGTCAGAAAGAAAGAGACACAAAGAGTGACCTGGGTTTAATAAGGTCCCTTCAAAAAAGGGATCAGCAAATTCAATCCATCCATATGAGCATGTGTGTGTGTGTGTGTGAGATAGAGAGATAGAGAGAGAGATAGAGAGAGAGAGAGAGAGAGAGAGAGAGAGAGAGAGAGAGCTAGATAGGGAGAGAGTATCAGTTTTGTCGTCCCTGAGAATGGGCGAGGGAGCAGATGGGTTTCATTCCTCTGCCTTTATTGACGGATAACAGTGACTGACATGAAGAGGCAGAGTCACAAAATCATTTCAATATGTCGCCTGTACTGATGCTCTGACAAAACTGAAGGGGAGCCGCTCGCTGTGCTCCTTGGTAACATCCTCCTGACACACACCTGAGCTCTCTGGCTGCGTGCTAGACTTACACATTACGACAGAGACACCTAGTGGTCATGGTTGGAAATAACAGTTTGTACGCAGCAGAGGGAGGGATGTGAGGAGGATCAGCCCCTTTTTACACAGACAAAATCAACTTGTGTGCTTAGGTGTTTCAAATGTTTTCTATTGAGGCAGTTGCAGCCGGTTTAAAGGTCCCATATTGTATATATTATAAAGAGAATATTATATTATATTATAAACTTATGTTGTGAATTGGCGCTATACAAATAAAAATTGACTTGACTTGACTGTAAAAGTAGATGTCCATGTGTAGTGTGATTATAGATCAGGTCTAGGTTCTATATTAATACTGTGAAAGTATCAAAGCCTCAGTCCACAGAGAAATGCACACAGCCTGTATTCAGAAACTGAGCCTTAAAACCAGCCGTCAGGACTTCTGTAACTTTGTGATGTGACAACAAAGCAGTCACCGCTCTCAGCCATGCCCCAAGTCCCGCCCACCCAGCCCTACCATCCAGCCTGGCAGATTTTGGTTTACCTGAAATCTGCTATATTTTTATCGGATCATTCAGAAAACAGTCGGCCAATCAGAAGAGCGTTCTCAGAGCCCATGAAAACAGTTCTCTCAAGTCTAAGAAAATGACTCAGGCGACATCACTCAGGTAGCTCAGTTTGAGCTTGAGTGATGTGACTACAAACTTTTCAACAGTAAATCTGCATCAGAAACTCGGGGTGTGGAGTTTGAAAGCAGATTTAACCTAGACTGGAAAATCCATTCTTTCTTTTTAATGTGAGTTTCTACATTTATTACTTTTATGTGTTAGACTAACAGTAGTATCAAGGATCCACAGCCATCGTCCCTGTTGTCCCAAATCTCGCTACATAAATAAAGTGGTCCAATCCTCTCCAACTGCAAAAATCATAACTAGATTATCCTTTCAAGATCAAATCAACATGTTTTTGTCTCCCCCTGTCTCGATTGCTGCAATTCACTTCTCTGAATCACAGTTGGTCCATAACGAGGCCCCTTGACTGTTAACAAATATTCAGCGTAGGTCACACAGTGTACAGTCTACATTGTTTACCAACAGAGCGACACATTGATTTGAAAATTCTTTCAATTACCTATAAAGCACTACAAGGGCTGGTCCCTCTGTTTAATTCTGAATTACTGAGTCCACTGACGACGGTGAGATCACTAAGACCAATGCCTTTCATTCGTCCTGAGATCTAGGCTTAAAACCAAAGGTGACCGTGTCCCCACCCTCTGAAACCGTCTTGCCTTGGATATAAAAAATGCTGACTCAGTCGACAGTTTTAAGAAGCTGTTAGAAACTCCCCTGTTTCATATGTACTTTATGTCATAACGCACTTTACCCTGTAATGTGTGATTGCCCACTTTTATTCTTTTTATTGTTTTGATATTGTTACCTCCTGTTTTTTAATTAAGTATGTCTTAAATGTTTCCACTGCACACCACATTGTTTCCAAAGGTCCACAGGTTTCCAAAAGTCCTTTATAGATTTAGGTTTACTTACAATGAATTGTTTCTGCAAAGCAGATTTGTTTTGGGATAATAATAGAGTTGATATTTCCTGTAGTGTATACAGGAAGCCCAAAATATCAGGTTTGCACACAATACATCCCAGTAAATAAGAGGTAGACTGCCATGACATTTACTGAGCACATGCTCATGCCCCTCAGAGAAATAAAAGAGTAACTTTACACCCCCTGACAATCTTGTTTGCTGACCCCCGGTAGTTTAACTTCTCATTTGATGCAGTGATGTAGAATTATACCCCAGGACACTGTGACATCACTGCAGGATGTGGTTACAGGTACAAGAAAACCCACGTCTCACTACGCCCAGCAGAAAAAAGGCTGTAAAGTTTCAAGCAGAGAAGCTTTCTGATTTTAGTGACCGTGTGACCTTCCCTCTAATGTCACCCTCAGGACTCCTGCAAGAACATAAGAGGAAGAATTGCAGGAACAACACTGTGGGATGTAACGAACATTACAGCCTCTGGTGGGCCACTAACGGGGCTTCAGATGTCTCGTTGACCAAAGGTCGTGAGATCAAACAGGATCAGCTGTACTCACCATAGAGGTAGGAAATCCCCACCAGCTCGAAGATAGCGATGATGACCAAAGAGTACGAGGCGGCAAACGTATCCACCAACTGCAGCATGTACATCCCACTCTGTCACGAGCACACACACATACGCACACACACACACACACACACACACACACACATACACACACAAACAAAACATTACAAAAACGATTCAATGCTCCATCGTACCCCTCCCCTCCTCCCTCATTCTGTTCCACCTCTGACTTGTCCGTGGTCATATCTTTCACACTGACTTGTACTGGATCATAAGAAATGACATGGATGAATCCTACTTTAGGCTGGATTTCGTCTCTGAAGCTGTCTGCGGGGATTTTTAATAAGACTCAGCCTTTCTTGTTCCACTCACAGACTCTGTCCTCTGAAGGCCGCGACTTCACTTTACATGCAGAGAATCTCTCGGCTTATTCAAAGAAAGAGTCGCGGGGCACGGGGAGAATGCTCAAGTGTCCCCCCACGGTGCGACACCAGTGAGTAAATACAGTAGATTCAGTGCGTTTTTGTGTCCGTGCCGTACCTCTGTGATCATGGGGAAGCCCAGGATGAAGAAGGAGGCACAGCAGACCAGCGTGAAGAGTGGTTTGTGTTTCCTCAAGTATTTGGGGTACTCATCCGACACTGAGGTTACGATGGTCTCAATGGTGGCAAACTGAGAGGAAAAAGAGAGACAGGAAAATGTGAAGAGAGGGGAGGGAGGTGGGGATAAAGTTTAATCACATGTTTGATGATCAATGCAACAATCAAGACATTGCATTTTTGATTTTGTCTGAAAAATTAAATCAAATTATTTTAAATTCAGTTTTACAAAAAAAGAAAATCAGTTTTAAATGCAGTTACAGGCTAACCCCTGATTGGCTGTCTCCACTGCAGAATTACAGAAAATTGTCCAATCAGGCCAGTTTTCAGCAGCGTTTCCACTCTAAAGCCTCCAGTCAGCAGGTTTACCTGATTTGAATCAGAGCAGCTGCTGCTGTCAGCAACTTCAGCATCCAGTGTTGTGTGGCATTCGTCTTCAATTCATCCAATAAACACATTTTAACGTGATTATTTATTTATTTCCAAAACAAATAAAGAACATTATTCTGATGCTGAGCAAGAGAAGATTTGAAAACAAATTAGTATGAAGAATTTAGGCGACAGTGGAGGGACCTGACAGGTGGAGTCTGTCTGGAGACGAACAAATGCAACATGATGGTAAAAGGGGCTGAGAGCCCAGAGGACAGCAGCGGATGAATATATAAACAGGCAAATTGAGGGAGGTTGGTATAGTGTGTGTGGGTGTGTGTGTGTGTGCGATAGAAACCCACTGGCACCGAGTTATCTGCCACTTCTACGCTCTTCTCCTTCCTGCTGAACCCCCAAAACTAATTTCCCGTCAACATCCCAAGCCTATTACCGCCGAGCTGCTTCCTACAACAAAGCCACCAGCTCGCTCCTCTGAGCTGCCGCTGCCAAGGCAAAGTAACATCATCATTTACTGCTACTGTTGACTTGTGTCTTAATGTGCCGCTGTGCCCTCTGCTCAGCTCAGGATCACCACGGAGCACTTGAAGGAGCTGATGTTTTATATGGAATTGTTTGCCGAGGATTGTACCTGGAGATGCTCTGGACTTTAAAAACAACTCGGGGACTGACGTGTCTGTTGGCTGAAGTTACATCAGGAAGGAGTCGCAGCAGTCGCTGTCACAGTTAGGAGTTTTATACGTCAGAGCTGTAGTGGTGCATGGGTTGTACTGAAAATGAGTCTATTTAAAGCTGCATTAGCTGTTTTTTTGGCTGCGTGAGTGCAGCAAAACTACCTAAAAAATGTAAGTTATTATAGCAAACTATAGGCAAGTTACTATGGCAACTACCAAAATTCACTCTCTTATTATCTCCAATTTGGTGTCGACCAACTCCTGAGGAAAATATCTGACTCTACAGCTGCTAAATGCTCCAAGTTATTCATTAGCCGATTGCTAACTTTGTCTGTTTGTTGTTTTTAGAAGCGTACAGTGATAATTAATTATAGTCAATCACTGTAAAAGTCTATAAATATTGTGGTGGCAAACTCAAGCCTCTATACATGCCTCTAGTCTCATTGACCTTTCCACTATTAACTAATCTACATTATTTTTGTGATTGTTGAGTCGATAAAATGTCAGAAAATAGAGAAAAAAGACCAAGGTGTCGTCAAATACTGGAACCACATTATTCAAATGTTCTTTAATTGTACTTAAAGAACTTAGAGATACTTCAGTGTTGTTGTTCCAAATCTTTAAGGTCAGCTTAGTTGTTTCACTCACTCCAATCACACAGACCCCCCTCTGCTCAAGTACCTGGAGAGCTCGAACACTTTTGCTGAAATCAGTCGCAGCGGGTGGTGCGTTTGAGTTATTATGTTAATTGGGTCAATGTGTGCAGCGTTTATACATAGCTGGATGGCGCTACCAAGTTGAGTGTTTACTCTGGAGCAAACTAAAGTCAAGAGACTCGTGTTTCTGACAGAAAGATTGATGTTGATGTTGTGAAACTTGCAGGTCTTCACCAACGGAAACACAGACTGTTTGGTGTTGCAGTCACAACAGGAAATGTTTTCCCACAATCAGCATCCAAAAAGAAAGTACAGATGCTTTTAGAAATGCAAATTGATGACAGACACTCATTTGTATGAATTCATTGACTAAATTCATTACTTTACTCTGATCTGAGACTACGCTAAACACGTAAGCAGAGAAAGCCAAAAACAAAAAGCTCCACTAATGAATATGATATTTACACTGAATCAAATGGCCACCTGAATGAGGTGCAATGATGGACCCTAAGAGAATTGTCAACAATCCTGCTACTCCACTGATATTCTTAGCCTCAGTCAGCTCATTGTTTTTGGTTGTATGGCACATTTAAGTTTGTCTCAGTCTAAGTGCTCTTATCATCCTCACTTCCTCCAGCTGTTTTTAGCAGAGAATGCACCAATAATCGCAGGTTAAGGTAGATGGAAACACACAGATCTGAAGACAGTCAGTTTTTCTGCTCACAAATGGGAGCAGAAAAACTTTACAAGCCGAATTCCTGAATGTCACATTGTGGTTTTTAAACCTTATAGAGGTGAAGCAGTAAAATAAATAAATGTAAAATAATCTTTCCCCTTAAAGATTTTCCCTCATAATTATTATACGGACAAATGAGGCACATAAAAGTAGAAAGACAACAATACAAACACACACACACACACACACACACACACACACGCACACACACACACACATTAAAGGAGCAGTAGTTACCATAGTATCAAGGCCAAGAGTCAGGAGCATGAGGAAGAAGATGATGGCCCAGAATGGAGACAGAGGAAGTCTGGTCAGAGCCTCTGGATACACCACGAACGCTATGCCTGGACCTGAAACACACACACACACACACACACACACATTTATATAGAAATAGAAATGCACATACACCGTCTCTACCTCAGGTAAAAAGATTAAACGTGTTCAGGTGCGTCTCAGTGAGCAGCGCCGGCCTGCTGCTTCTGCCTGCTGGTCTGGTGTCTTACCTTCATCCGCCACCTTCTCTATCGGCACCTTCAGCTCATGTGCCATGAAACCAATGACTGAGAAGATGACAAACCCAGCAAATATACTGGTGGCACTGTTTGTACATGTCACAATAATAGTGTCCCTGCAGGGGAAAAGAGGAAAGAGACAAGAGAGAGTCTAAATAAGTGAACATCTCCTTTAGTTTCCGCAAGACTGCTGTAATCTTTAAAACATGAAATAATTATTAAATGATATTATGCTCTTCTTTATTTAATACAGGACATCGCTGTCTTGTGTGCACACGGATAAGAGATACAACAGTGCCCTCTGGTGTTGGGAATAAAAACTGTCTGCTCTAAAAAGGCATTTACAGAAGGTGTACACGAGGGGGCGCACTACTTCAAAACTAGGGTTGAGTCAACTTGTCAGACACAGTCAACAAAAAAGGAAATTAAGGATTTTTTTAAAATACTATTTGTTTTATTGTATGTTCATGTACAATGTACTGCTGTATGAGGAGTGTGTGTGTGTGTGTGTGTGTGTGTGTGTGTGTGTGTGTGTGTGTGTGTGTGTGTGTGTGTGTGTGTTCCAGAAAAATATCAATAAATACAAAGTCACAGAGGACAGGGTCGATTTTTTTATATTCATATACATTTCCTAAAACAATGTTCTACATGACTGTGAATGTGTTTCATGTGTTTCAGCTGTGTGTTTTTACATGAGTAAAATCATCTGATCTGGTCTGACAACACGATTTAAATCATGAAATCAACCAACACTTACAAAATAAGCATAAACTGCAGAATTTATGATCCGATTACTATGACAAAACAGCTGTTCAGTTTTTCTTAAACTACTGTAAAACTGTATATTCTTACGTTCATATGTAATGTCTTAGTCTTTACATCAGACAGACATTTAACAGCTACACATAAAAAAATCTGAAAACTGTAGTAGTCTCCTGTTGTTTCAAAACAACGGTCTTGAGTGTTACAGTGTCACTGACAAAGACAAGCTGAAATGAGCCTCAGCCGAGCTTCTTATCTGCACATAAAGCTGTCGGCACACAGTGGCCCCTAATGTCAACCAGAGAAAATAAAGAAACGCTGAACTGCCGGCTGCAAACAGGTCCATTTATTATCCACATACAGGTCTACAGTAGCATCATGTGTCTGTGGTGACAGTTTGAATTTGTCTGCCAGAAGCATGGTTTACCTTTTGTGTGTTTACCTGTAGCAGTTATTGTGGAACTTATTGTAAGAAGAGAGAGTGATGAGGCCTCCCCAGGCGGCCGACAGAGAGAAGAAGATCTGAGTGGCTGCGTCTTTCCACACCTGACAGAGGGAGAGGGGAGAGAGCTGCGGGTAAAGAGCAGGAAAAAGGAAAAGCTTTTTTGGTGCTGTTTATGGAGCCGAGTGAGCAAACATCAGGCACCTTGGCATCATTGAGTTTCTCCCATTTTGGCGTGATGAAGTAGAGGATGCCGTCGCCGGCACCGGGGAGGGTCACTCCTCTGATCAGCAGGATGACCAGCACCACGTAGGGAAATGTGGCGGTGAAATAAACCACCTGAGCAGAGAGGGGACAAGATGAGGCAAAATGAGATGATAACTAACAATGAAAAAAACTTTAAATTAAACCAGTAAATCAAGTGGTGCTAAATAAAATTGTGTTTTGTGCCATTTTAAAACATAATTCTAAAAGTGTCACAGACTCACTACTTCTGTACTAAACAACATTTCTTAGGCAGTATGTTTTTGAGAGATTATTTCCTGCAGGTGCCAACTACCTGAAATAACCAGCAAGAAATGCCCCAAATTTACATGATCTCTCTCACAGGAACCGTTCCTTCCAGGTTTGATGTGTTGCATGTTGCCTCTATGACCACTAGAGGGCAACACGATACAAGAATATGATCTGAATTTTCTCCAGCTCCTGGATACATTCGCTTCCAAGAAAACACGTTTCCTCCACTAAGTTGTGTTTCCTCCAATTAAGAGGAGAATCCCCAAAGTGCCGATGAAAGATGGCTGCCACGTAAAGTGATATTCAGTTCCAATTTTGAATGAAGCAATGGCAGTAATCTTCTCACTCTTTCTCTGTATTTTTTTCCTCCCAACAAGAGAATTAAAATGCTCCCGGTGGTGAATCCCAACACCCACCACTGCTCTGACACTGAGGCCCTGCTAAAGGAAAAGAACCCTGCCTATATTTTTATTTTTAAAAAATGCCTATGAACATTAATTTAAAGGTAAGACTGGAGATAGACTGAAGACTGATGAAAAGAATCATCTACTTAAGTTGCCTTTACATTCACATCTACTTTATATTTAAAGGCATAAATCAAATATTGATATTTTCATGCTTTTTTTCCAGTTACGTTACATCTAAAACCTATTTGAGTTTCTGTCTATTTTCTTATTTTAGATCTGAATCTGAAAGTGAACCAGTTATCAGAACTTGAAGCTGTTTGATTTAAACACCAGACCTGCAGATCTCACTTCTTGTATGTCACACGTTTCATCACTAGGTGGCACTTTCATCACTGAGGAGAAAACTGAACACACCTCCAAGTTTCCCTTCTGCAGCTGGTGACAAAGGTGCAAACAGCAGAGACGAGAGGATTAGTTTATGGAGTCTTTGCGATGTGTTACCTTCCCTGATGACTTGATTCCTTTGGCTAAAGAAGCGTAGACGATGATCCAGGCCAGGAAGAGGCAGCCTGCCAGAGGCCAGCGAATGTCTCCTGGAAATTCAATCCCTTTAGAGATGTGCAACACATTGTACCTGCAGGAGTGATTCAAACAGCAAAACTCAGCCTGAAAACTACAAACACTATACACATAAAAAATGTAAACCTGCATGCTGCAAAGCCTTTTTAGAAAGCCTTTAGGTATGTATATTACTGAAACATACAAGTCTTAAGACTAAATCTGTTTCCAAAACAAATCAACTGGATTCAATTTTTTTAATTCAATTTTTTTTCCCTCAATTTTTTTAATTCTAGTGCAGATGAATGACTTATTCTGTCTTGTTTTAAGACACTGACACTCATTTATAGTTGTATGTGTTTTGCATTTTGTCCTGGAGATGTAGTATCTGTTCTTTTCACTGGAAATTTACTTTACACTTGTTTTAAAAAATATGATTTGGGTTGAAACAGTTGTAAAACTGATTTTTTTTTTCTTTTTTTTTTTGTATGTGTGTGTTAAATATAAGATTTAGTGGTCCTCTTCTAGACCCCAAAAATTTGTCCCTGTGAACTTTTTGCCACTGCCAGAAGTCAAATATCTGCATGAGATGGGAAATTATGTGATTATTCTCATCTGTGGACATAAAAAAACAAATTGTACGGGTCTAATTTTTGTTTCTATACAATTTAACTTCTGCTGTTTGTTGCCAGTCAGAGGATCAACTCACTTGAAGTACTCCTCACTGGGGCTGACGTAGGTCTTGTTGCCGTCCACAGTCATGTTTAACAGTTTGGTCAGGTTCCCCACAGTATTTGCGGATAGACAGAAAGAGGAGTTCCTGATGGAGGTGATGTTTCTGTCTCGCAGGATGCACGAGTCTGTTCCAATCAGAAAGCAACACACGTCAGCGGGGAGAGAGACTGGCAGAGTGCAGCTGTGGGACAGACTTCACTGTCCACTCAGGTTTTCACACTGAAAGCAAAGTGGGAGTGAACAGATGGATCTGATTTATAGAAAGGAGGAGTGACAGGAGGCTGCTGCAGCAGTGTGTGCAGCGTGGAGCCTCAGTGGGAGTCGGAGTAGACTTAGCTCTTCTAGATACACAGCACAGATATGCACAATGAAAATCATTCTGTGCCTCATTTCAGATGCTTAGATAGAAAGAACCTGCCCTGCTTTTGCCTGCACAAAAAAATCAGGTCAAAATAGATAAAATAGCTTTTTATATGACTCACATTTGTTAAACTGTGAAAATGTTAATGCTGCTTTGTGCTCACAAAACTCTGCTCTACATTCAAGACAAAAGACTTTATTAAATCAATACTGAGAATAACATCCGACACAGAAGTAACCCGGCTACTCAGTTATAGAGAAAGACAGATGTTTCTGCAGCTGGACAAAATAACACAAACACTTGAATCAGGTAGGACACATGACCTCAGAACATGGTCTGAAAATAACCACATAGATAAAGATACTGTTGAAATACAAATGTAAGATTATAGAGTTCACAAAATGCATTATTTGCAGGGCCTGTGCATCAAATTGCAAAGGTCTCCGCATAATTTTATCCAACTCCACTACATGTGCAAAATATATTAATATATTACAGTTTGCATAATTCATCTAATTCCTGTTCTTTTATTAATAAATTGAAATTTTAAGATACTTGTGATGCAGATTTTTTTTCTTACTGCTTATATCGTTATTTACCTCATTCATAAGATTGAGAGAGAGGGAGGGAGAGAGAGAGAGAGAGAGAGAGAGAGTGGCAGAGGGACCACAGTGTTGAGTGGGCCTGTAGTTGCAGTCGCAGCCAGCAGGGGTCAGTCTCGGGCTCACTGCAGCACTGCAGCAGCTCGGTCAGTACAGTAAATTTGTCAAGCAAGCAGTTTTTTGTGCTGAATTCACAGAATCGCTAAAGGCAAAATTTTACACAGAATGAGCGGGATTTCGGTATTTATTCGACGCAGATCGACGTAAAGCGTCTCCGAGTCCCTTCCCGCGCATTTTCTCACAGTCAAAACATGATTTTATCTACAGTGTCATTAAGATCAGACCAATATAGACTGATCCAGCTGTACACAGCAGCTTTTAAACATAAAGCACTGCTGTAATCATGTCATCAAGTCATTATCACACGAAATAAGAATCGAAAATATATTAAAATGTTTGTCTCCGAGTTGAGGCCCTGCTCACATGTCACTGGCCTCTGCAAACACATAAATGACGTGCTCTGAATTTAAAGCGTCTGAGGGTGAAAACACCGCAGAGATCACAGGTCAGGATTCATTATAGTGCAGGACACCTCAGCTGAGGGAGTCATGACGCATTGCGCATTGTGAAGAGAGAGGGGTGCTTTTAGTGTGTGTGTGTGTGTGTGTGTGTGTGTGTGTGTGTGTGTGTGAAGGTGTGTGTCTTACCTAATAGCAGCATGTCTTTGTCCTTACATTCCACCGTGTTCCACTCATTCCTACAGTTAGCCCATGGCAGTGAGCCCTTCAACGAAGCGAACAGGTAGTACAGTGTCCAGCACATTATAATATTATAGTATATGGCTATCAAGACAGATATTATCAACATGGCAATCCCGCAACCTAAAATAAATAAATGAGACGAAATATATAAATTACTCTTAAGAAAAAGTAGAGAAGTCTTCATGAGAAGAAATGAGTTTTTTATTTGTGAATTGTCCTTCAGTGGATTAGCTGTGCCAGTTTACCTTGTAGGGCTGGGATGCATTTCCACACTGACACGGGGCCCTGGCTGGCAAACTGGCCCAGGGAAACCTCCATCAAAAAGATTGGGATCCCGGCAATGCCCAGCATTGTCAGGTAGGGGATCAAAAAAGCTCCTGCAAGGAAATTAAACAGCAGGCTACAGAGCGCAGCTTACAGAGCCACAGGAAGACTGTCTAAAAATCAAATGAACATGAATACACATGTGGGCTGCACACGTCTCATCTGCTGATATTTAAACTACACACAGTCCGGATCATTACGCTGAGTAATGAATAAAAATTATCTTTACATGGCTTCGAGCAAATAATGATATTAATAGGCTAATAATAATAATAAAATATGTAATACAAATAATAATAATAATAATAATAATAATAACCACATTTTTCACAGTTTTCTTGGTGATTTAAATACAGTATTTTTGTGCAGTTTTCTTTCTATTATTTCTCTTATTTTTCTGTCTTATTCCTATCTTATTTATTTTCATTATATTTTTCGTAGGCTGGTTAAAGGCCTACAATGACTTCTGGGATATACATTACAAATATCTCACCAGAAAAAATAAGAAATAATTCAAGTCTGATTTATAAAGAGGCAAAAAAAAAATCGATTTTTTTAAAACAGATTTTTTGTTTGTTTGTGTGTCAGGAATTAAAGCCACTGGCCCTGAACTCTTACCTCCACCATTTTGGAAGGCAAGATAAGGGAACCTCCACACGTTCCCCAGTCCCACCGCATAGCCAACCATGGACAGAATAAAATCCAGTTTATTTGACCAGTTTCCTCTGGCCTTATTCTCATCTCCCCCATCGTCATCATCGTCAGCCTGAGAGGAAGAAACACTCATTCATTCTCCAAAATAAAAACCACCAGCCTGGTGGCAATAGACTCCAAGTTCCATCGTTAGGGAAAATAAAAGAACATAAAATATGAACAGATGAGCAATAATCTTCAGTCAACACCCAACCAACAAAAATTTTTTTTTATCCTTCTTGTTCATTTTGTTTTACGGTTAGAGAAGCTTTTTTCAGTCAGAGTTCAGCAGCTTTCCAAACACTGTATATGAAACTCATGTTGATCTGCACTTACAGGCCAAAGCGCCTGAAATTACATCCAACAATCCAAAAGAGGCGCTTAAAAGAAAAGGAAGCAAATACTAACTAAATAATTACAATTGCACCACTGGATCCTTTTAAATTCACACAAGAGCCTGTATGGAGATTCACATAAATAAACGCCGTGCATGGGAATGTGTGCACGTGTGATGGGGGTGGGGGGTGTGGTTCCCCCGCGGGGTTTGGAAGCAATCCGCAGTCCCATGTAACACCGTGCTGTCTATCAGCCGGATAACACCTGGGCTTCTGGGCCGTACCAAGTGTTTCTGCCGGGAGCAGCAGGGAACACCGAAAATACCGCGAGAGTTTGATTTAATCATCATCTTTAAGCGTGTGAGCAAAAAAATAAATAAATAAATAAAGCTGAACAATCACCCGGAAATTGGTTTATTAGCTACATCTACAAAGACAAATAGTTTCATTTAGGAGGAATGTTTCCATCTGATCTGATCATCCATCACACTCATTAATAAATCACAGGCTTCCTCCGTTTTTTGTTCTCCCGGATATTTAGCTGACATCAGCGGGTTTGAAAGTTTTGACGGCGCATCAGATTGGTGCAGAGGGACCAGGACTCGAGGCTGCGCACAGCTGGGACGCCAAATAGTTCAGAGTCCCCCCCAAAAAAATAACCTACTGCACATTACATGCAAGGATTCAGCCTTTGCAGCTTGGGTATCAGTTTTTAGGTTGGTTCTACACAATTTATCAACACATTAATTCAGCAGTCTGTGTTTAAATGAACCACCACCATGTGGCTTTATGGGAACTTAAATACAGCCTGAATCACAAAGAGATAATTGAATCAGAGGCCACAGTGTTTTTAGATTGTTAAATATCAATTATTTCTACACATCCTGATATGAAGGACCGGCCTCTTCATGCTCCTTTTTTAGGCCATAATCCGAATATCAAGCCACAAGCATCCACTGATTCAGCTCGTAAGTTACAACACAGGAACATTTTTAAGCACATCTGTGCAGCCACAAACCCACAGACCACCGACTGGAAAAGCACTTTTTTTTCCTTTTTTTTTTTTTAAAGGCGATCACATTACAGCTCAGCAGCAGCTCATCACACATCAGCAGCACTGATCTACTGAAGCTCTGCGTGGCGGTGAGAGCTCCCAGGGGTGTGCACCTTCCCTGTGTGGAGACAGCAGGTTCATCCAGTCAGCTGTCTTATCAGCGACACACGGAAACATCCACACCGCACCCGCTTCCAGACCAACCGCTCTCCGTTAAAGAAACGGTTCATTTAGCTGACTTACCCCCGCCACGGTGCCGGGCTGAACAGACGTGTTCCCATCTGTTCCCAGTATGATGGTGGTCTGGCTCATAGCCGTCCAGTTGCCCGCGGTGTTGTTCTGCTCTGCGGTGGCCCGCAGCGGGTCGCCGTACTGGGCGGACCCCCCGCGGGCCGAACAGGCGGAATCCTTCCTAAAGGCCGAGTTGGTGGCCACGGATCCAGGGACCGCTGGTGGGGTGCTTTTAAACGTCCCATACGCTTTATTAGCGTCCGGTTCTCCCGGGTTATTTTCCGTGGGACAAAAAGTTTTGCTCTCGTTGCACGGAGGCGGCGGTTGAGGCGCCGGGTGATGGTGAGGGGCGGGCGGCGGGCACGGAGCAGAGTTGTCCGGTTTGTTTGCTGTAAGTCCCGCAGCTCCGTCGGACTGCTGCGCCGGGATGTAGCCGGTAGGCGCGCTGGCGCTGGCCGGTTGTTTGGCCATGTCTCTCTGGTCAGAGAAATCCTGGAACATGGGAGTGACAAATCAGCAAGACAAAAGGCGGCAGAGCGACAGACAGCGTGAGGCTGGGAGGCTGCTGCAGCCCATCTCTGCTCTGGGACTAAAAATGCTCAATTCTCTTTCTGCAACGTTTTTCTGCAGCATGTTCTGGCTCTGGCTGCTCTATAGTTTCAGCTCACAGTCTACCGGGTGTGCTGGTGTGTGTTTGCGTGTGTGTCTGTGTGTGTGTGTGGGGGGTGGGTGTTGGAGGGAGGGGGGTTGCTTTGCTTCTCCAGTTCTCGCTTTCTGCAAGATTCTTTAATTTTACGCCCCATTTCCCCCTCATGTCATTCAGCCACACACATCCACTGATTTTTATGGGCAATAGACAAGCTGCTGCGGGTCTCTCGGTGGCTCCGCTCTCCCCGGCAGGCATGCAAGATCACCGGCGTTACAGCAGTGAACGGACCCGAGGCGGCGGAATTACAAATGATTCCCTTAAATTTAGCTTTGAGGGGGCGGGAGAGCAACCAGAAAAACTCCCCAGACTCTAAAAAAAAGAATGGTGGTTATTTAAAAAAAAAAAAAAAAAGACACTCTTGATTGATTAATGCTTAGTTTTGCTGTTAATTAGTGGGAAAATAACGAAGTAACTGCACTTGCCTGTATAATGGATTCTGTTTAAACAGAAAACAAATAACCTAAATAAGAAATTAGGAAATTAGGTAAAATGGATTAAAATTCAACTTTGACACATTCAAACTTTTTAAAAGCCAGATTAAAGGATTTTACAGTAGAAAAAACAGTTAGATTGGTGACGGGATGAAGTGAAGAAAGTTTGTAATTTGGAGACACAGCTGCATTTCAGCACCACGGACAGCGCAACTAACCCAACGTGCCAAACTGCCTTTAAAAAAAAAAGGGGTGAAAATAACCAGAAACTAGCTGAGAACAAGTTCCTAAAACAGATGAAAGTGCAGGTGGAAAAGTAAATAAAGAGTTTTGGGACACTCACCATGTTTTTTGCAAAGCTCTGCTGGCAGGCTGGAAACAGCTGTAAAAAGACGAGGAGAGGACTGGAAGCGGACTGGCTGTAGCCGCGCAAAGCACCAAGTGCAAAGCTTTTCTATGGCTCCGTGGGAAAGAGCGGAGTTTGCGTCAGTGCAGAGCAAGGTGCCCTTCGCGTGACATTTTCTTGATAATAGGAGTTTGATAAATCATTGGCCTTGGATTCGGATTTTTAAAGGGACAACCGAAGCCAAAGACGACGGGGGCGCGTGTGCGTGCGTTCTGATTACGCACGGTGCATGCGTGAGCGCTGGACGGAACTCTTTCAAAGCTGATTAATACACTTGTCTCTAGGGATGTGTAGGATGCTCACACACACACACACACACACACACACACACACACACACACACACACACACACACACACACACACACGGATGCATCACACAACACAGGTCGTTAGGGTTAAAGATTTCCGGGTTTAGGCGAATACTGGAGAGGATCTCACTGCTACATCACAGTGCACGCGGGTGTAAATTATAGGTAGCCTATTTGCACTGTGCTGAGTCGTGTTTCTCTGGTACAGTTACAATTACAGTAACCACTCCTGGGAAAGAGGTATCTGCCGTCCACATGATTCTTGGTCTCATAGAAAAACTTTGTTCTTTCCGTCATCGACATTTAGGCCTAAAAATGCAGAAAGTAGACAAAAGAGAAAGTTAGATTTTAAAAGTGACTATTTCAATGATTATATATAGAAGACAAGGCTGGCGTTATTTATGTATTAATATTAGGTTATAGTAAGCTACACAGACATACCATGACGCATACTTAATTGTAGGAAGTTGTAGAAGTAAAATTGATTGTTAAAAACGAGGTGCTAAAAATGGTCTGAACTATAAATAGTTTTTCCACTTGGCGGGTTTTACGCACAGCGCGCTACAGGATCTATAAGTTCCTTTGTGAGTCACTGAAAGGAGCGATGATCAAGTTTAAAAAAAAAAAAAGAAAAAAAGAAAAAAGAAAAGGGGGCTAGGTCCTTGTATGGCTACTCATTTGTTCAGGTCTTACGCAAGAAGGAGGCCTTTTTTTCTGAAATCACGTGTGTCAGGAGGAACCGGAGCCAACCACTGGAGCCTGGACTGGAAGCAGTGACAGTGGAGGGGGGAAAAAAAGGTGGCATACTGTAGAATCTGAAACACTGCATTGCGCATACTATTGTCCAAGTCTCACTTTAAACCCACAATTCACACGCAAGACCTGCCTGTAGTGACTTATCCAAATACTAAACAGACACACGCAGCCTCATTTGTCTCATCAATTAAAGAGAACTTGTTGATTATAAACAGTTGTGTCTTCTGGCCTCCAAACATTAGACCATCACACTGTCAGTGAGCGGTTCAAGGGCTGAAGTCAAAACACACACAAGCACACACAGACTATAGTCTATAAACACTCACACATACGCACACTAGGCTACCACAGGGGCGGGAAATTGATTTCGTTGCCTATAAAATGTTTGATTCTGACACTTTATGGCAACATTGAAATGTTTTTGCTTGATAAAGTGAAACAGCTCGGGCCCTCTCGTCTGACTGACTCTCTACAACTGGTTTTACACTGGACGCTAATCTCACACCTGACAGTCCCATTATAAATGTGGTAACAAAATTAACCAGTTAGGCGTGTGCGTTGTTGCCTAGCAACCACGTTGTTTAGCTAGGTCTTGTTTGAGGACAAGCGATAAAGCCAGGCGGGACATAGGCCTGTAGGACAGATAATAATAATAATAATTTATTAAATAAAATACAATAATAATAATTATTATTATCATAATAAAATTGCCCGGCAGAATGTGTATTTTTTTAATAATACACTGGCCTATTTAATTGATGTTTTCATCTTAATGGAAATCATTAGGCTAATTTTACATGTATTCAGTCATGTGAAAGGCCTACTAGCTATAAGGCGAGAGAACTGCCCAACATTAAAGAGCTACATCGTTTAAAAATATATATATTTTTATCATATTTTAACATAATTTGCACACACCCAAACCCTGAAGGAAAACCCCCACAAGCCTGTGTTTTAATAAACTAACAAACTACAATAACTCTTAATCCTCTTTAGCGCCTTTCTACGGAATCATTGAAATCATGTGGCCTGCTGGATGCCCTGTGTCTAACCTGTGCTACTTTCACGACAGCTGAGCAGGTTTGAGGCAGTCTCCCTGCTGGCATCAGTGTGGTTACACCGGGACACTGAGTCCCTCACAGGGCCGCTCACTCATTATGCGCGCTGCGCTCTCTCCGCTTGTAAATCTCCGTCCGCTGCAGATAAGAGGCAGAGGCGGCCGCTGCCTTGACTTTAATTACATTGTCAACAGAGAATAATTGTAATTGATTTCTGCTCCTCTTCCAGACTCTGCTGAACACACGGACTGACAGTGTTACACACGCACACACAGGTGCACACACGCGCGCACGCACGTACGCACGTCATGCCAAGTCTCCTAGTTTTGATTCTCACGAGAAGCAGCAGAACAGCTGCAGAGCTTTGCACACATGCAGCAAAACACAGGCCACAGGAAAGAGCTTCAATTGGTTTCTTCACTTTATTATTTTTTAAAGGCTTTTAAACGTTTTTGCAAAAGGCTCGTCTTTAGAGAACCACCTTCACAGACCGCCTGTGCTTGATTTGACTAAACATTTGTCTCAAATTCCGGTTTTTATTTGGAGTTGAACTAACCGCCTCGCGGATGGGGTTTCTGGGTGTCTCCTCGTGCTCGTTAATTACGTGGAGCTCGTGTAATTAATTGATCACTCCCACTGTTGCCTGACTGATAAGAAACCGCATCCATCTGAGGCGCCTGGAAAGCAGTGATTCAGAGGAGGAGGTCATCCAGAGGCCCACGGCTCCCCTCATCATCATCATCATCATCATCATCATCATCATCATCATCATCAGTCCTGGGTGACAGAGGCCTCACTTTATAATTCGTGTTTGGCCTTTTTCTTGATTCAGGTCGCAATTAGGTTTCCTAAAGGTGTTCAGGGTGTAGGCCAGTAAGGGGCCACCCCAAAGAAACACCCTAAACAACCTAAAAATAAGCGTTTGAATCTTTTGAGGAGGTTATAAGTAAAGTGAAACAAAATGCAGCAAAGATTTTTGACTTTTTATATGATAAATAACAATATGTTTCCTTCTGAATGAGCCCGGAGACACAAAATTGACTCTTTCACTACGTGCCTCAAAAACATGACACAAATAACATCATCAAGGTATCTAGTTAAAGACAGCTTATATCAAATACTACAAAATTAAAAAATCAGTTTCAGCTTTAAAACTGTTTTCTGTTATGTGACAGAACATGTCATCATGCTTGTTTATTTAGCAAACAGCACAGCAGAGAGAAATGTCTGCGTAGATTCATCTCAGGTAGAAAATGAAACTTGGAAAAATTCATTGGACTTTGGTTGAAGAGCCGATAGGACAGCTCACATCTTTTCCTGCCTGTTCTTTTGAGCATACATGATATTTTGTGTTGTATATATGCAGACTGTACTGTACTGATATAACAGAGGCAGTAGAAATACATGAGAAGAGGTGACTGTCAACTCATGTGTGAGACAGGCAGCCAGCTCCTCTCTGCTCCTCCTCCTCTTCCTCCTCCTCCTCTGCCTCACAGGGGGCTACACTTCTCTCACAGTCCAGGCTTCATCATCTCAGGCAGAGAAGGAAGGAAAAAATCTTTAATTGTAAGCAGAGTTGCTCAATGAAGTATGTAAAGAGGCTTCAGTCAGCCATTTTTTTTAAGCTTAAATTCATTTTGCACTGTCCCAGTAAACTCATGGAAGATGGATGACGCCCGTGGCGAGATCTCACACAGCTCAAAGTGGGACAATAAGGAGGAGAATTAAGAGAAATACTTGGCAAAAGTACAAAATCTCTTTAACAAAGAGCTGGCAGCCGATTCCTCTTCATGTTTTTTTCCTTTTATTGGACATTTTGATCAGGCAGGGATGCATGTGAGTATCGGTGCATGATGAGAGCGGTCTAAACCACTTCCTGTCAGTGCGGTTTTTCAGGTCTAAAGACATTAAAGGTTAAGACTGGATTTAAAAAGGAAACGTTTTTAGACTTATAGGTTTCATTTAATTGTTGTTTCAACAGGACTGACTGTATTTCAGTGTGTAGCTGGGACCTGCTTCAGACTGAAATAGAGTCAGTGGACTGCCCTTGAAACAAGGATCATATGTAACCTAGAAATGTAAAAACTTTACTTTTCATTTGACCTGCAGATCACCAAAATAAGAGCTTTCTGCAGTTTAATTGTGTTACCATATTCTTAATAGATGAAGCTCACACGCAGGAAATCTCACTCAACATTGTGTTTTTTATTCAAAGGCACAGAAACAATTCTAACATTTCAATCATCAAAATCAAGTGTTTAATTTAATCCTACTCCCACATTTTGTGAATACATCATGTCAATAAAAAAAAGTGGGCTGTATGTTCTGAATGTGGTACTGCATGATGGCCAACGTTATTGCAGGCTGTAAGTCTGCTTCCTGTCTCGAAGGTCAAAGGTGACCAACAGCGAGCGAGGATCCTTCTTGTTTTTACGCACCGTTATCTTTCCCCGGAGCTCCTCCCCTGATGAAGACAGCAAAGAGAGAGTTTGTTTTACATTGGAGACCGGCAATCACTTCACTGGTCACAAATATGTCATTTATATTTTAAGAAAAACCTCAGTGATATCATGAAACAGCTAGACACTAGGTTTTAGTAAGTGTAACTCAAACAGGACTAAGTAGAGCATTTGTCGGGAACTATCTTCAGCTGGGGATTAATACACATTTGTAGAGCTAATGCGGGAGTGTACATTGTGTTGACACATTTATGGTAATGAAAGAACATGTCAAAAAACAAAAAAACAAAACGACAGTGAACTGACAAATTATTTAAACATGTATGTAAACTTATTCACGTTTCCCCATTCACTTTTATCCCAGTGGGTGGATTTCGTTTTTGTTCCCCTTAGAGAAAGTTTAAGCAAATAAAACTGCTCTTCATTCACTCCCCCTGATATCCAAGACCATAATTTCTCCGTCTTTATATCAGAAAAACATCAAAAGGCAGAAAACAATTTCACCGAGTCAGACATCGATCAGCGTGTTCGTAAAGAAAGGGAAATGAATAACTGCTCATAAAAGGAAATCTTCCCGATGCCCTGCAGCAGCACAGTGCTGCTGAGCTCAGGCCTCTGCAGCATGAGCGGAGACGCACTGGCGCTTATAGAAATGATGATGTGTGTAAAGGGGACGTGGTTTAATGTATGTTAATAAGCAGGATTGTGTGTGAGTGTGTATGTGTATGAGCAGACCTGCTGAAACCTCCAGATGGCGGCGAGGAGGAAGCGCGTTTACAGTACGACGCACGAGCGACTGGGAGGCCGGGAGAAGACGCTGATGATTATGACGCATAACCATTCTGATTAACTTCACGTTTGATTGCTGGAGGTAAACGAATGTTTATCCAAATGGCAAACAAGCATCCTCTCACCCCCCTCACTCCACCTCCTCCACCTCCCCCTCTCTGAGCGCCACACGCTCCTCATCGCTGGAGGTTAGAGGAGGACGAGGAGGGAGGAAAATGCTGACTGTGGCGCTGTCTCTAGCGAAGTGTCCGCCATCACTGCTGCTGTCACGTCTCACTCGTTACCATGCCAACGCCACTGTCATGGAGTCCGCTGCTGGCTCTGGGTCTGTCACTCCACTGCAGAAACGGCTGGAGCATTTACGCTGTGGGTGTTTTTCCAACCGCAAGAACCAGAAGATAACAACTGAACAAGAGCTGAAGTCTAAAGGAACATCTGTACATTTTCACATCTGGCTGCTGAACAGAAAGTGCTCTTGTTGGTGAGGTGCCAGACTCACCAACAAGCATAGGTGGAAATTTTACAAACAGCATAGTAAACTGCAAAATTCATAATGTTACAAAGTCCTTTACAGCATTTAAAGCCAACAAGTGACCAAACCAAAGACATGCAAACAAGCAAACAACAAACAAACAGAGCACAGCTGCACTCTCCAGCCTGAGTAAACCACTCTACAGTCCTAACAGAAAAATGAGCATGATCCCCTTTAGTGCTGGTTCTGGACATCGGGACTGTTAAGACGGATCTCAGGCTGTGATCCACCTCGAGGAATTAGCAAACCCTATGATATAACTAGGAGCCACGGCCTTCAGGGTAATCAGAAACACACTATTCAGTGTAAATGTGACCCATCCCGCCCCCTAGGTCATGTTTGTCTATGTCTCATATTATCCATTCACTGTTTCCTGCTTTATTTGTAATACTCGTCCTTCCTCTCATTTCAGATCATTCACTTCCTGCCCTTGCGTGTTTCCCGCCTGAGTGACCGCCTGCTCCGCCCTGATTTGTTTCACCTGTCCCTCATTACCCTTCCCCTCCCTTGTGGATTTAATCTGTCTCAGTGCCAGTTTGTCTTTGTACCGCATGTCAAACCTTCCAGCTTTTTTCCCCAGTGTTGAGTGCTTCCGGTTTCACTGATCTCTGCCGCTTTACCTGGACCTCACCTTCATCTTAGCTCCGCCTTCGCCCCCGACTGACCTCCTGTGTGCTGAACTGCTTGCAGGTAAAGGCCTGTTTGTTTCAGTTGTTACAGTAAAGGTACTAAACTATATCAATTGACCTTCCTTCCTAACTCTAGTGAGGAGCCTTGCTGCTGCATTAAATAAGTTGAGGTGGGAAATGGATTTAAAGTTACAGTTAATTTAACAGATTTAATGACTTTTTCCAAGATCAGCAGAAGAAAGTTAAAAAGAAAGTTAAGTTAAGTTTCTTAACAGTTCCAATGTCCAGAATCAGGACTGAAGGGGGTCAAGCTCGGGCGTTGGAAGTTTTTCTTTGGGCTGTGCTTCATTAATGCTGGCGCCTTCAGATGACAGAAACCACAGTGAGATTTGTGGCTCTCGTATATCTAGTAAAACACTGTGTGTACACTGACCAGAAGCTTTTTACTGTAGCCAACGGACAGAAATGTTGCGCAGCCAGAAAAATGACGTCGCCTCTTATAAAAAACTAAAAAGACACTGTTCTGTCCCCACACTCCATCACCAACTTAATGAACTGAGTCAGTGGTCAACACCATGGAGGCAAGACGACCCAACTGCAACAGAAAAGGTCAATAACACACACAAGTCTGGTTTGTGTTTATCGTGTGGCTAACACTGGTGATCTCAGTGTAAAGGGTGATGTGTCGCCTGTCTGCATCTGACTTATAGGATTCTGACTGAAGACTCAGATCTCTGCAATCTAAACCTGAAAAACAGAAATCCACTGGGATCAGCTGGTAGTTTCAGTTCCTCTTCCTTCAGGCATCTCTCCTCCCAGATTTCAGGTGGCGCTCAACCTCATGCAGATCTCCCGAAAGTAGCCAACGCAAAAAACCAAACAGCATCTACAGTGGCTTCAGACCCCTTCACTTTTTGCTTACCTTGTTTTAAATAAATAAAATTGCCACTTTTACTCATTAATTTCCACTCAATATCCGATAGTGAGGAAGTGAAAACATGTTTTTGGTAAATGAAAGCTTTCAGTTTTAGATTTTTATTAAATTTGCAGAAATTTCTGTGGCATTATGGGTTCCTGAGTGTAGATTAAGGGGAAATATGGCAATTTCATCCATTTAAAATAATATTATATTTATAACACAATATTGTGAATTTCCAGATACATTTCCATTAATGTCAATGAAAACAAAACAAACAAAAACTTTGCTTTCACTCATTTTATAGGAAATGACACAAGGAGCCTCAATTCCTCACTAGCTGTAGTCTGGTTAGAGCAACAGAGCTCATGGGAGGCAGCGGGTGGCTGCAGTCAAACCAATGAAGTTCAAAGAAATAATTGCTTGACCTTTGGTAACCTTTTGTTAAAACAGAACTGACAGAGAAAAAGGGGTTTGGGACAAAAGACGAAAAAAAAAAACTGCGACCAATGCTCCAACTCCTCCCTCATGTTTCCGATTAAACTATTGAAACATACAAGCAACGACGGAGTGTCTGTTCCGTCGTGGTGCGACTGCAGCAGCTCGGCTGTAATCAGTCAGACCAACCTCCCCGTGGAAGAGGGCCACGGTGCCTTCAGTAAACTGGCCACTCAGATGCTGGGAGAAAGAGTTAACCATGTGTGGAAATGAGTCGGGGAACGGAGCCGGGCTTTCACCACAGTGTCGTACATCAACATGCCAGTGTCATTAAGCACAAGCAGGCCCACAGAAACAGCCCATCTCAGCCCAGCGCAGTCTTTCTCCATGAAATTACACTGGAAATACACGGCTCGCATTAGTGATTCATTTAAACTGTTGTCATTTACATTTTAACCACTTGGCTCACACTCACTACAGTGTCTGCAGCTCCATACAGCGAGAGCAAGAGTAGAGTAAGCTGCAGTGCTTCAATACTACGACTCATCATTTTCAGTTTTCACAGAAAATGCCCACAGAGAGGACTGGTCCGACCTGATCTTTACCTGGACTTTATGTCCTTATGAAAGCAAAGCTTGGGGAATCTATGGAGTTGAAAAACATTTCTCCTGAGTGGCGACTTGTGATAATCAAATTTTCAACTAGATTTTTAATAATTAACGTGAATACGGACACATTCCCAAAGGTTTAAAAAAACAACTAATTTGTATAATGACCCCACAGCAGTGGACTACTCTCATACAGAACTGCTGACTTCCACGCTGCAGTGACGCTCTCCCTCTATTCTCAGGCCTCTCCTGCTCAGTGCAGAGCTAAGAAGCAGAGCTGATGGGTTGTATATCCCCAGCACCACCGCAAACACAAAAACCAAGCCGTCGTTTGAATTATAGCCCTGAAGAACTTGAAGTTTGGCTCGGCCGCTGCTGTTGGACAGCTCAAGGACCTTCAGAGTTCAGACGAGCGGGGGGAAGCGTGGAGGGGTAGAGGTGTTTAAACTGTGTCTGGATGGATGAGGGCGGGGGGGGAAAGAGGAGATTAAGAAGAAGGTATAACACAACTCGGAACAGAGGAGGTGAGTCATGAAAGTGGGTGGGAACAAAGACCACCTGACCGTCCAATGAAAGCCCCGACAAGGACGCACGCCCATGTTTCAGCTGCTCTGAGCGGCCCTCTGCGCAGGTAACCAGGGCACCGCCTCACCTCGACGACCAAGGGACGAAAAAAAAGTGTGACCTCCTTTCTCCGACGAACATTAAGTAGGTAAAACTGTGAAAAAGGAACCTCCTCTTCAATACCGGAGCTACACAAACACACCGGAGCATGACAAATGATTCGCTGTTTAATTTATTACGCTGCCAGGCGGGAGGATTTGCAGGGATGTTTTGTTCCAGCCGGCTGCGTGCATTCTCCCTCTTCCACCGGCACCTCCCACAGAAGCGCAGCCACAGAGTTAATTACTGCTGCACTCGTACAAACACATCAAATAGGATTCGGTCTCTGCCACAATAAATCACCACAGACAGACTCTGTATTAAAACAAACCACTGGATGTTTATGCCTGGTCCTCACTACAGCCAATCAGAGCTGAAGATGCTTCTCAGTCAACACCCAGGAGGAGAGGCCGCTGTGTGTGTGTGTGTGTGTGTGTGTGTGCGTGCGTGCGTGTATGTGCGTGCGTGTGTGTGTGTGTGTGTGTGTGTGTGAGAGAGAGAGAGTTTTGTCATCTTCAAGGTGACTTTAGGAAGTTTTTTATAATAGCCAGAGGGAAGTTTAGTATAGAAGTATGCAACATCTCTTGTGAGTTTGAGTGCGTAAAGGAGCAGTGTGTGTTGTAAAGTACACCATAGGAGCATAGCAGGCAGCCGGTGAATGCTGTTAAAAACTCCATTTCTGGTTTACGGCCCCTGGAGGAGGCTCGGGACCGTCAGGGTGCCAGGGTAGAGCGAGCACATCAATAACTTGCTGCTCACTCTCTCTCAACCCTGCCTTTATTTTCTTCTTCCCTTAAACTTTTTTTTCTGCTCAAACTGCTCGGTTCACACACACACAGCACACTGCCAGACTGATGGAGCTTTATCGACTCCACGTTAGTTTAAGCTCAGCTAGATCAGAACGGGCTGGTTCTGAGCTCAGGCTGTGAACGTGTGTGTGTGTGTGTGTGTGTGTGTGGTTGTGTGTGTGTGTGTCTTGGTTAATGCTGTCACATGTCACTATGCTCCCAGGTTACCCCCGAGAGCCCAGATACTCCCTGCTGACAGTAAAATCAGGCACAAGGTTAAAAAAGACAGAGAGAGAGGAAAGGAGAAATTGTTACGTCTAAAACTAAAGTCTGGTGGCCTCTAGAGGCAGCCATGTTTATTACACAGCACAAACTGCAAACTAATGATTTTGTAGGGGTTCATGGGGCTGTTGAAACTTCTCGACAAATTATCCCAATCTTCCTGTGGATTAAGTAAAATCCATCCATCCATTACCTGTACCCACATAACCCAAACCTACGGCAGCACTCATTGGCCGAGAGGTGGAGTACATCTACACAAGTCACCAGTCTGTCACTATCGCCCTTCACACGTATATTTGCACCCACCAGTAATTTAGTGTTTGCAATTCATCTGACCTGAGTGTGAGAGGAAACCGAAGGACCGGGAGGAAACGCATATAAACACAGAGAGGAAATACAAACTCTGCAAGCCGGTGGATTTTTAGCCTTAAGGTGGAGTGCTCAAAATGGGTTCATCTTCATGGGAGCATGAAGCATAAGGTGCTCAGTAAATGCCATGACAATCTGCAGAGAAAAGTTCAGCGGGGCTGGAAACTATAATTCATCCTTTGGGAACTTACTGGTATTCATTCAGTTTATCTTGAACACTGAATAAAAAACTAAAAAAACAAAACTGTTACACATTTACCCCCGAAAAGAACAAAATACACTTAAAACCGAATAAGGGGGCAAATCGGGTTTTCCAGGTTTAGCACTGTGGCATGTGTATGTACATACAGTACATGCAGGTGACAAGGCAAAGGAAAAAAATAACAGTAACCACCACAAGCTGCGAGAAAATTGCTTCACTGCTCCGATTAACAGCATTGTTCTAAAAGATATTTCCTCCTCGTTGTTATGGTGATGACGGAGAAAAAGCACAAACACACTGGTCCAAAACCCCTCAGAAGTTTTCAACTGGGTTCCACTGCTCTGAGACGTGAGAAGGCCAAAGCATCAAAGCATATGATTCATTTTCATCTCCTGTACATCTACGCATGTGTGTCTGTGAATACACACACACACACACACACACACACACACACACACACACACACACACACACACACACACACACACAGGTGTGAGCAAAGTGAAATTCTGCACCAGATCGTCTCATGAAATCTGTCTTTGTTTGGCTCTGCAGTTTCCTACCTCTGCTCACTGTTAACATAATGTGGCCCTCAGCTCTCACATTCTGCTGCATTTATCTGACTCAGTGGAGCGCGAAGCCTGCGATAGCGTTTGAGCGGCGTCAGAGCTTTCGACGTTCTTATCGTCCTGGCTGCCGCCAACGGGGGCTGAGCACGCCTAAGGGCCGCTGGACATCAAGCGCTTCCGTCCCTCTGCAGGTCATTTATTACAGTGGACTCCATCAGATATCTGGTCAGCGAGCGGACAGCTGGCCCCCGAGGCTCATCCATCCTCACGTCAGCGGACACATCTGCGATTCCCATTATGATAACGCAAACAGGGGGCCAGAGCTTACAGTGGTAATAAATACAGGACCATTCTCAAAACCACCAACACAAAAAACTATAAGTTTGCCACAATCAAAGATTCATAACAACAGCATCATACACAGATTACTCCTGTATTTAGTTAATGAAAGCTCTAACATCTGGTGATCTAAAGACCCAGGCTAAGAGACGTCCTTCCTGGGACAACAGATGAAGACGAAGACCAGAAAGCTCTCTCAGGTGAAAAGGCACTAACTTTTGGGACTCAGTAATGTTGGCTACACGGTCATATCTATGTAAAGTTTGCTAACATTAGCCGAGTGTATTAAACCGAAAAAAAAGGTGCTTTTTAATTATTAGCTGCATTAACTTATCAGGTGTGAGAGGACTCAGTTTCTTTCCTTTAAAAGTTAGATGGCATAAAGTTCAACGTGTCTGCAGAACAGAACCGCTAACAGTGAAATATATCAATATCAGAACAACGCTGTTGTGATATTCATATTTTCACATATGTCATGTCTTTGGAGCATAATATTTCTATGGGAGATTCATAGGTGTTGGACTCATTACAGTGTGAAAGTAGCATGCAGGTAACTCAGTGAAGACATGGATGCACATATGGTTCTCGTGCGTGCAGTCATGTATTTGGGCCGGATCCACTCAGACCCTCGCAGATGTCGATACACACCCTGTTTGATTGCATTTTTATTGTACAGTACAACGCTCATCACCACAAACAAACACCAGTATAAATAACTCATCAAACCAACAATGGCTTCTCATACTGATGTTTAAGTGTGAAAGATTCTTCAAAACTGGAAATGATATACGTTTAGTTATATCTTATCTTATTATATCTATGTGTATGGGGGGATGTGGTGAAAGTGTATAAAATGTTCCACTTAGGTTCGAGACGAGACGATGAGATTTACTGGTTGGCAGTGCCACTGCTGTATGATCTACACGCTACAGTAAAAACACATTGATAGTCGGTTGATGACATTTTCACTGCAGACCAACGTCTCTGAGGTGAACTGCACAGACAGCGATACGAGACGCTCCGTCATGTTTGCTGGAGTTTGAACCTGCGGAACGATATTCCCGAGAACATCCTCACAGCTACGCCTCACAGCAAGCTGCACCAGCTAAATATTACTGGAATCTGCTGATACAGTGATTCTATAAATATTTCTCTGGTCAGTTACAAAGTGCTTCTCTTGTAACGTGTCATGATTCAGAGGCCTGCAACCGCCTATCAGATGAAGTTTTACATGCCGTCGCCGATGGCTGAATGTGATTTGTTTTGATCTCTCGCTGTCTCTGTGGGTGACAGATAACGGGTGTCAACCAGCCCGACTACATCTCCACCACAGACAGATTACCTGCTGCAGCGGGCTACGACGCACAACCGAGATCCTCGGGAGGAAAATCAAATCACGAGAGAAAGCAACACAAATCGAAATGAAGCACAAAACTGAACTTGACCACTCATGCCAACCTGAGAAAATGTACATGAGAGTAGACAGTCGTGCTAAATCTTACAGCTTCCAAGTGTTTCGTGGCCGTGCGGTGATCTGTGTGGTTACTGACCTGCTTGGACAGGAACAGGCTTGTCCAGTAGGAAGACAGTCTGTTTCCAGTGCGTCTTTGTGACCTGAGGACCTGTGGAGAACATCACCTGATGCGATAGTAGGTGAAAAGAAAGAAAGAGCAGAAATATCACAAACCAGTTCTGTTGATTCCATCTACACTGCTAGTCAGCTACTAAAAAACAACTTTTGGATAATTAAGGAAACAAAATCTGTTTATAATCAATTTAAACTGATTTACTACTTGGAAAAAAAAGTTCTGGGTATGTTACAGTGAAAATCTATATGAGGCTTAATTTGAGTTTATGGGAAACCATGCTAGTCACATTCATGTTGTTTAACGTCAGTCCATCCTCAACAGTGATGGAAAAGAACAACACATTTAAAAGTTGAGAGGAATAAACCTGGAAGGACTTCAGTAGAAGTCTCAAAAAAACACAAGGAAAACTTGGTGGAGCACAAAGACTTAGAAACAATCTTACATTCATGGTTTCATCTGACGGAATTATTATTAGCTTTGTCTGTATTATAAACGACACTTATATCTTTACTGTTTTTACTGTTAAGTTGTTCCTGGCTTAGCTCCCAGCGGAGATGGTATCTTTCCTGGCCAGTCCGTAGCATGCAGTCTGACTCTCAGGTACAATAGGAAGTGCAATCAAAAGGCATGACTGTGTTGCTCACAGAGCTTGGCACTGGCTGTTCCGACTGGCTGGCTCTGCTGGGTAAGTGCTTATATCAGCAGTCGACTAGGACTGCCTGTCGATTGCCGGCGAACGCCTCGGGGAGGAGGAACATGCTAAAGCGTGAACATAATTGAGTTTCCGTTAAATGGCCTGGCTGTTGCCGCTGCTGCTTACCTTGTTGCTGCAGCCTCTGTCAAAGAAAATGTCAAAGTAGCCGACAACCGCCTGCAATGAAATATGAGGGGCGTGTTAGAATGTGACAGTACAATAAACCCCTGGATTTGTTTGACTACACCGCAGCTCTGACGAGCAGGAGGCAGAACGAGTCTCAGGGTTTTAATGGGCAAAATGAGCCGCTGTGTTCAGGAATAAGGCAGTAAAAACCAAACTGGAAAGAAAATGTACTGTTCAAGTATTTACATTTATCTTTAAGGTACTGCTCCTTTATGGTGTTACCTTCGAGGAGGCATAAGAATTCAGACTCTTGTTTGCCCTGCATCACGCGTCATTGTTATGTGTGTGTTAAGTGTGTATCTGTGGTCTGCTCAACTGTATGGGCCACCCTGTTACAGTTACAGTGAGTATTAATATGACTCATATGAGAACTGCACTGTGTTTTCTTCCATCTCCTCCATCTCAGAGCCGACTTGGTTTCTCATTTAGGCTGAGTCAACAACACGTCCCATGTGCTCGCTCTCACCTCATCTGGGAGACTTGTCACCGGACAAAAGAAATAAATTATGAGGCAGCCGCCAACAACATTGAGGCAATTTTGCTGACGATAAAAAAAAAAAAAAAAAATCCAGAATGGATCATGAAATTAGCAAAGGTGGTCATTTTTGGTGACAGTGTTGCAGCATTGTGAAAAACACTCAGCAGGAAAATAAACACTAATGTGGTTTTGGTCCAAATGAATATGGATTTGGGCTCATCTGAATAATGCCCAACAGGGGAAAGGATATTAGATAACTGACAAATCTCTGCTCTCAGGGAATCCATCGTTATGTTGATATGACCAAAAGAGAATGAACTCCCAAGTCTGAGGTTTCATCAAGGCTTTTTTTTTTTTTTTTTAGGTCTTCGATGTGACCAGAAATGACAGACTCCTTTTCCTTCACATTGGGTATTCAACTGACTGAAATGTAGTCTTTCTTTTACAATATCCTGTCTGCTGGTGAGGATTTGCAGAGCTATGAACACATTTGAGTGAAAACCAATTCACACATCTAAAAACAAACCGAGGGGAAGTCTAGGGCCAGAGTGGCTGTAGGTGACCGTTGTCAGATATGTGAGGTAAAAACCACCCCCCAGGCTTGTTTTCCTCCCATTTCTCCCCCCACTGGAGGAAGAGAGGCACTCTATCAATCTCAGGAGCGCACTTGTAGTGGCAATGATGCAGAACTAATAGCTTTTAATCCTGACGCAGCTGACAACTTGGAGGCCAGCTCTCCGAGACAAAGAAGAGCCGAATCAATGCGGGAGAGGGAAAGAGGGAAAGAGAGGGCAGATGAGAGGAAAGGAAGAGGTAAAAAAAAACAAAAAACAGGAAAACAGACAGAAAGAAGACACAGGGAAAGTTGAAAGGGAGGCAAGGAACAGGAGAAGGAAAGGAGCTGTAGCATTATATAAAAGCTGGGGAGGAGGTTTTTTCTAAATTTGTTTGTATCACTTGGAGAAGCATCAGCACCATCTGTTCACAGCTTCTGTAAAAGTCTCCAAATTGTATTTAAATAATTTTTCCTGGTGAAACTGGATAAAAGAAACCCTTTTTTTTTTTCATAGTGCAGCTACATACAGTGCACACACAAAGATACACACATGCAGACTTGGTAATCATGATGCCGTCAGAAGCCGTGTTCAACACACTCCCCGCACAGAGGCTTCAATCAGCCTTTATCGACTCAGACAGGCGGGGGCGGCACCGCTAGCTCACAGCTAAACCGCCAGAAAAGAACCGAAAGAGGATAAAAGAGCATGTCACCCCAATGCAATTATGGCTTTTAATGAACGCTACAGAGACGCTTGGTGCTGAGGTAATTAGGAAATTAGCCATAATTACTCATCAGGCAGAGCGGATTCACCTCTCTCAGCCGGAGAGGCAGAGATCATCCTCATCGTTCCTCGCCGATGACAACGCCTCATAAGCGAGATTGATTGTCACTTCTGCCTTGTGCAACTTTCACACCACGGTGAGATGAGCAATTAAAATTTAGGCCACAGAGTGAAACTTACAAACACAAAACCGATGGAGAAGCTCGGCGCCATTAAAATCACATTTGAAAGAAAAAAAACAAAACAGGAATGTAATAGCCTCATACATAAAACACAAAAGATGTGAGTGATCGGATAGACAAAGACCTTGATGACCTGATATCTACTGTACCAGAGGCTTTTAATACTTTCTGATTCAAACTGTGCTGGGGGAAGAGAGTTTTTCAAACTTCTTGAGGCCCTTTGAAAGGACTTAATGATAGTTTTTACAACAGCCATTAAAACGGTACAGCTAGATCCAAACTTAAACTCCAGATGGAGACTGAAGGAGTTTCTGTTTATGTTCATCTTCACTTGATAAGAATTAAAACACAGTTAAAAAGGTATGTTGTTGTCTATTTACACATACAGCAACATTATCATTTACTCAGTCGTGTTTCTGTCCAACTAATGAATTTAAGTCCAATAATGAATCCTCTTTTAGCTCTGTTTTGGTCTCCATCACCTGCTGAGACAAACATCTGGCTCTTTAGCTGCTACATGTTCTACTTTCTTTACCATCTAGTTGCCAACTCAGTCCAACTGAGTGTTAAGCATGTGTACAGTGGCTTCATCAGAGCTTGTTTACCTAACTTCTAGCAAAGAGTCGCCGCCTGTTTGCTAGAAAGTAGGTTGATAAAAGTTCTTCTTAGACCGAACAAAACAAAAAAACATCTCAATATAGTTCTACATCTATCTCGCTTCTCCCTGCAGCACTAGCAAGAACAGGGTGTTGTGTTTCAGTCTATGAGCCTCTCCTCTTATAGGCTGACCACAGGTAACGGGTCGTAGCCTGGTCAAATTCAGATTAAAATGCTCGGGAATTTCAGAAAAACAAACTATAGCCACTGTTCTCTACCATTACTATCTGTACTATCTGTGCAATGATATATTGGCTTCCTAACGTCCAACGATTATGCAGCGTTTTCCTCCAACATTTTTCTGTCTTGTAGATTGCCCTCTTAATGACAGAATGACTGCTTGGTGTTGTGTTGTTAATTAAGTTAAAACAACACAACAACAATGGACGGTGGGTCGGGGTGGGACACGCTGGGGGCACGGCAGAGGGCGGTGACTAGATCGTTGTGACATCACAAAGTGACGGAAGTCCTGACGGCTCGTTTTAAGGCTCAGTGTCTTAACACAGGCTGTGTGCATTTTGAAACTTTCAGTATTTATATAGCACCTACATCTGCTTTATAACCAAAAAAAGGACATGGATTAATATGGGACCTTTCATGTTAATATCAAAAATATTGATTAATACAGTCTTGATTGTAATATTGATCTTAAATTTAGAATAATCAGAAACTTAAATTAAAAATTTAAGTTTTTGAATTTATGTTCAAAATCTGTGTTTGATTATTTTAATGGAAACAACCCCCTGCTGTTATGTTGTACCTGACAAGTAATTCCTCTGTATCCCAGCACATGGGGGCAATAATGGTAAGGAGGGTTAAGGAAGTGAGCGCGACGGACAGAGAGACGAGGGCAAGGAAGAGAGAGGGAAACTTAAAGCACAGAGAGACACACACACACACACACACACACACACACACACCAAAAACAGGACAAATCAGAATGAGCGCTTTTCATTTTCATCAGCGTTTAGCCTTGGGCCCTGGCTCTGTCTGTGATAAGTGATGACAGTGGGCTTCTTGACAGCCCACGGAGGAGGCTCCGCAACACTGCAGCTCTCCGGCCCCCATTCTCCAGGAAGAGCAGTGGGAAAATTAATAATTATCATCATGGATAACACCAACAGGGAGCAATTCATCATCGCTCCCCTTTCGCCTGGCTGTGTGTCAGCGAGCCGCGTGGCCTGGCCAGATACTATTATACAACAGTGGGGGGACGTACGGAGGGAGGTGGGGTGGGGTGTTAAGGGGAGGGAATGGGAGGAGCACTGAGGGGGAGGGAGGGTGGGGGAAGAGAGGGCTAATGCGCTTTTGATGGGGTTTATCCAGGCGTGGAGGCGTCAAGCACGACCACATTGTGGACGGGTTGGTGTGACTCCCCCTACTCACCCCCCCCTCCACCTCCTGTGTCTCTCCTCCCTGCCTCTTCGTCCGACTGCTGCCTCTCTAGTCAGGTGCAGCACGGATCAGCTTTGGCTGCAGCGCACCTCCCATTGGTGTTCCTCACTCATGTTGCATCTCAGACAAACAACTCTACTGTAACAGTGAGAGGAAGGCCCAGAGACGAGCTGTGCAAAGCGAACTGCAGTTAGCTGCATCACTGAGCTTTGATCAGGTGATGTACACACCAGAGGGAAATTCCACTTTTTGTCAGCCTGGCTCTTATTTTTCCTTATTCTATGACCACTGGTCATGATCATTTTTACTCACGTTTACTCTCTGTTGCAGAGATTTGGGAAATGTAAACTCTGCCGCAGTTGACAAATCATCACAAAAGCTTTGAGTGTTGCTCAGTAATGGAAAATAGACCGTACATTTATAGTCTTATTGACCACTCAAAGCGCTTTACACTACAAGCCACATTCACCCATTCCGGGGCAATTCATAACTCAGTATGTTGCCCAAGGACTGGAGTAGCCGGGAATTGAACCACCAACCTACCAAATTAGAGGGCTCGACCTCCTGAGCCTCCAAACCTCCATTTTTGATTTAGTTTGTGTGGATAAAGCTTAACAAAGATCATCAATTGCAAGAAGCTGGCTTGTGGCTGCAAGTCCAGAGAATAAATGCTCTGTGCAGTCTTCATCCACTGCCACTAAAAAAATAAAGAAAACAAGGTCGATTCTCCAACAGCTGCTGTGCACTTTGCTACTGGAAAGTCCAGGTGATTACTTTCTGTTTACTTTTGTTTGGACTCAAGGAAAAGTTTCAGTTTCTGTTGCACTGAAGTGTTATTGGAAAGTTGTTGATGGCTCACGCCCTTTCCCCCAGCTGCTCCATTCTTCCAGTGTTTGTTTCCCAAATCTCTACAATGGAGTATGACAGAGCGTCACTCATTCCCTCACCAGTCAGGTGTAAAGCTCTTATTTTGTTTAGTTTTACATTTGGTTTGGTTATGTAACATGTACGTATATATGAGCTTTATTTAGTAAGTTCATATTCAAGTATATGTTTCTTTGGTTTCTCATTTGCTTTGATTTCTAATCACTGTTTTCTCCAAGACCCATTTCCTAAGATGGTGCTCTCATGTATGCATGCACATGAATGCCTCCTCCTTCTCCTCCTCTACCACCAGGTTCTGGCAGTGTTTAATAATATGATAACCAATACTCAAAAATATGATAATAACCCCCCGCTTGACAAGTACCATAATCTCCCCTTTAAGAACAGAACTGCAGATAAACAATTAGAGAAAAGCGAGTCAACCCTCATATGTCTGTACTATTATAAAGTACTATCCCCTTTAGTGATTGCCCACATCTGTCACAGTGCCTTTGGACAACACTCAGTGTGTCTGGAATTGATGCATCTGGCTCCTGTTGGATGAGAGGGTGATAATGAAAGAGTGGAAGTTTTATAGTTGAAAAGAATTTCACCCCTTGTTAAATATATTAAACATATCTTGTGGCTGCGTGGCATCTGGTCTGTTTCTGTTGCTGTGTGAGCAGACACTGTTCTGGTCTATGTCTTTCCTGCAGTGGATTCCTCTGTGTATGGCACAAATGCTTTAGTCTGTTAAGCTGCAGTTCATCTACTTGCCACAGGATATTGGCTCCTAAAAGCCCAGGTCTCTGGGGTTCACCTCCTGGCAGCAGTGCCTTGGCTGGTCTCTGGCGTGGTTGATAGTAAGGTTACCGCTTCGCCAACAGTGTGCCACACAAACCAGCGTCTTAACATAAGCCTCTAGCCTTACTCACTTATTTTTCCTGACCTGGACCTGATAAAGCTGAAGCAAAGCAGTCTGTTTATAGAGATTTAGAAAGTGGACTTGACAATTAAAAGAGTTCCAATTTATCACTGCACTTCTATTACACTGTTGGACTCATGACGGACGGTTATCAATGCACAGTTAAATGTGCCAAAGGTTAGGCGAGAACTCCTATGGAGGCCCAGCATTCATGTTAAATGATGTTTTGAACCATCACTAGGCTCCGCACTGGGACTCTGGCTGTACCGTCATTAATAACGCTGGGCCTCATGACTGGCAACAGCATTCTCTATCCTGACCTGATGCCTTTAAACCTAACTCACCTTTAAGCTGCTTTAATCCCTTCGCTCAGCCAGGCAAAGAGCAGCGACTCCGCAGCTTGAACCAGTGTCACACCCACCACTTAAGCTGCCGTGGCCGAACCCACTGGCTTGATATGGAGTTTCATCTGAATGCCATGGCTCGCTCAGTGGTCCAGTCATCATCCCTACCACTAGTCTTACTATCAGTTACTAGTTATATCAGAAAATTTTACCACTCTGACGTAGTGCACCTTTATAGCCTTATGTCTGTAACTTTCTTCTGGTTAGGCAACTTCATTTGCCAGGCCCCGTCTTTTCCTGCACTCACAATCCACACAGATTTTTTTATATTTCTAGTCTTGAGGTCACAAAAGGTTTGTTACAACTTTTTTCAATAAACATTATTTACATAGCATGTCTCAATGTTACCAATGTGCTTTGCAAAGAAAAAACTAATCTAAAACAAATCCAGCACCATTAAATATAATTAAGCAAAAAGAAGCACATATGCAGTAGTACTCTCCAAGACCTGTAAACAGACTGATGAGTAAAATCAATGCACTTCCCCTTTAACTTCATGACATAAATAACATAGATCAATATGTCTAACATCTGTTAGTAGTAAACTAGTAGTCTGCCAAAGCAGTTGTTGTTGACAGTCAGCTGATATTCCAACTCTGAACGCTATGTACTGATCCTCTGTTGAGAGTTAAATTCGTGAGAGTGGATTTTTCCATTAACAATTCCCTTCCTAATGTGCTGAAAATCGCCCTTGAAGTTGACGAGTGTCTTCTCCGTCAGTCCAGAAGGCCATCGCCACCCCACACAATTTAAATTTGATGGAAAGCAGGTTAAAGATGGATTGCAGAGACTGTAGCACTACAGTAGCTACGTCAGCAGCAGTGACACAGAGGTGTTAAAATTAATTACAGACAGAAACTTATTCTCTCCTGCCATGCTATCAGCATACATCATGTTCAGCCTTTAGGAGCGGTTGAGGCATTTTTGCTACCTGATCTACAGTTGAGGTAAATGGATCATGGAGCTGGGGAAACAGATGCCCTGAGAGAATTTCTGATCCAATATTTAATGAATGTTTCAGCACATATACATTCTGCATGTGGCTTCAGTTTGCAATTGCAGACACAATGCATGCAAGGTGCAGAGCATGTGAAATGTAAAAGGGAGGCAAGGAGGGATAAAATAAAGCAAAAGCAAGAGGATTTGTCTTGTGCGTGAACGGCGCAGACGCAGGGGTTGTGCTGTTCATTTAATGCAAGGTTAGGCAGGCTGAGCTGATGAATGGACTGTCGACAAGAGAACAAAAGCAGGCGCTCCATCACAGGACGGGAGCAGCGGCTGCTCTTCCTCACCGATCCCCGAGCACTGGTCCAGGAGCGGTTTACCCTTCACACATCCTAACCTTAACTACTGAGGAGCCGCAGCCAACACTGACTACAGATCAGTATCTTTATGGTAACCTCTCCCTTCTCCTGCCAGTCAATAATCATCTGTAAATCCTATGACAAACAGGCTGGATGCTGGAGGCGAAGTGATACCTTATACACAAAATACCTGCATTATAAAAGCCAGAAACCACGAGTGTGAGAGCATGACTGAATATGAAACCTCCGCACCTCATGATCCCATCATCTGTTTTGCTGCGGCGTGCCCCTAACATGACTGGACTTACGTCCTAGATATAGAAAACTGGTTGCTTTCAATTACAGAGCAGAAAAAACAGGAAAAATGAGTGGATGTTTGCAAATCCCATTAAGTCCACCAGCCTTACCCAGGGAGCACAGGCCAGAAAATAACCACCTATTGATTATCCATTAAACGAATACACCAGACAGTGCAGTAACACTGCAGCACAACACAAAGCTGCTCCAACACAATGGCCTTTTCTTTTCTTTTTTTTTTCCTCGTACAGACAGATCACTTCTCACAGCGCACAGCGTCAGTGCTCAGTGGTGTGGCTGCTCTGTGGTCGGCAGGTCGCTGCTGTTAGAGAGAAATGTGGCTGAGAAACTGGAGGAAGCTCAGGGGGAGTGGGTGGGGATGGCTGGGGGGGGGTTGATGGCGGCTGCCAGCACCTCACCAAATAAACTCATAAACCATTCTCCATGCTTTGGTGCCTACAGCTACTGAGGACACACACTTCAGTTTTGTGCTGCGTTGTCATTGGTCAGGCTGACCTACACATCGCAGCTTAACACAACTCGGCCAGGTTTCAGATGAGTCATGTGACGTCTTTCATTGGACTTTCGCAAAAAGGTCGTAAATGATCAGCATTTATTTTCAGTGATGAAATTAAATGAGTCGGCTGTTGTTTCATTTTGATTCTGGGCAGAGATACAGTATAAGTGCTGCCGGTTAACAGGGTTAAATTATTTTTGAAAACCGTAAACGGGATATGCAAAAAATTAAAAAATCATATTACATTTATTTGGCAGATACTGCGATTTCAGTCAGAATGGTTATTTTTGCATTTCATTTTCACTGAATTTTTTATTTCTTTTTAATGATGATGATGATGTGCTTTTTGTTGGATCTTGTATCAAACAAACATGTTCTTTTACATTTGGAGAATATGATTTGTAGGCCGAGGCGCCTCTGTAGCACCACAACGCTTACGGTGCGAACAACGCACAAAACAATGTTGTGGCACATTTGACTTTTATCAGGAAAATTGCAGCTCCTGTGATTTTCATATTGCACTTGGTCATGTTGAGTTTGATTATAATTTGATTAATTGTGCAGCCCTACATATAAGTATGTTAAAATACTGTTAAGTATTGTTTTGACATGTGGGAAAAGCATGTACAAGAGGTTGGAAGGAAGTTGAAACATAAGGAATAACAAAAAAAAACCAGGACAGGCATCTACAAACACGGCAGGCGCTTACGACTCCAAGTTGAGAGGTGGGTTGTGACTGTGTAAGCAAGTGTGTTTTGGCGTTTGAGAGAATGACAGGGCAAACAGCCTGTGAACATTCACTATGACACGTAATTCAAAGTCACATTAGCCTCACTGCTCTGATTCGATTTGAAACTCTATTAACTATCAACTGACAGACATCCTCTCAAATACAGAAACATAATCCATCAACATGACCTGACTGATGTCTTTGCTGTTTGTACTGCCTTGTTCCCTTCGCACAACATCTCTGATAAATGACAGACGATACCAGTGGATGTTCAAACTTTTGTCTCAGGTCTTTTTTTTTTTTTTGGTGTAGTCCTTTATGTTTAACACTCGGACTGAAGTAGAACTGAAACAAATTCGCCTGGGAAAGATACTTTTTATTCATAAATAAATTTTGCAGTATAAAAAGTGACATGCTAATTAAATATTTCTCACACAGCTAAGACCTAATGCCACAAAGGTATACTTGATTTCTGCAGAGGAAATTAATGTTATTAGCAAAGCACTTCAAATCATTTATTTCTAATATAATTTTAAATGTTAACTTTACAAACTCTTCTCATAGCAATAGCACCGTGGATATCTCAGTCCTACGCTACCCACTCAGTATGCAAGTGGGTAGTGTCAACATGTGTGTGTATGTGTGTGTGTTACTTACAGTGCAGTCTGTAGTGTTTGTTATCTTCAAGCAGAAATCTGATGTGAACTCCAGCTCAGACAGACACACTCTGTTACAGTCAATCGTCTGTTCAAAGTAAAAAACACATTTTATGATGCACACCATAAAAAAAAAGATTAACACTGATACAGTATGAATTGTGATTAAGCAATACAAAAAAATAAGATAAAAAAAACAGGAAACAATAAGCACAAAGCTTCAAAATAAGTACATATACCGAAAAAAAGCTGGTTTCTCGAGTAGACAACTAAACGTGCTAAACAGGATGTACAGTTCATTCAGAAAGTATTCAGATACATTTTTTCACATGTTCTGTTGCAGCCTTATGCTAAAATGAAAAACAACAACACAATCTTAGAATAATGAACAAACATTTTCAAGTCAAAATAATGGATGTTTTTCCTGTTTCCTCTGTCAACATTGCCTAAATGAGGCATTAGTGTCTATTATATAGGCAGTATATATGGTGGAGTGGCAGGTGGGGGTGGTTTGGAAAGTACATATAGTGCACCATATTGTAAATACGGAGTGATTTACGGCACAGCCATTCTGCTGGTGGCCGAGTTTTACTTATAGATGAATAAAACTCACTGACATCAGCACAACAACCAGTATTAAAACCATGACTGAGCATGAAACGCATTGTGTGATTAAGCAGGTTGAAAGCAGCTTCAATTGCAAGTTAAATATTCCTCTAGTTTAACATTCTTATCTGTTCTCACTGAGAAAAAAAATCTGTTTTGCAGGAATTTATAATTCCACGAAAGGGCTCTCAATTTTACGGAATAGCAGCCAGCCTTAATGGAATGTTATTGGATCGTATCAACGGGAGGCAATAGATGAGAGTCCATGTAATTTGGGCAGAGGGGCTGTCTATTTGTCACTGGAGGGGAGAAACTATCGATTAGAGGATTCAAATTCCATTATATCAAGTTCTCCCCTCATTCATCACATCCACAGATGGGTGGAGGACATGCTACTTAGCAAATAGGCCAACCGGCAAAGAAACACACGGCGGTATGAGAGACAAGGGGGAAGAGCAGTCCTGTACAGAAACATTCAGAAGAGGCATCTATGTTCTTAGACGTGGGACTGTGTGTGTGTGTTTGTTTTATCTTTGCGTAATGTGTGTGTGTGCTCTCCCATCAGCTCAGTGAAAACTGCTCTATCCACAGGGGGCTGAGAGTAATGAAGTTTCCTTAAGAGGAACTTAAACAAGGATTAGATAGATCAATCACCCAGCGCTACAGCATCACTACACGTGCACACACACATACACACACACACACACCTACCTATCTTCAGGGCCCTATCTCTCTCTTTCTCTACAGCTAACTCCTGCTCTCCTTCTCTGTCTCTGCCCTAACAGCTTGGGCCCCACAAACTCTATTTCCCCTGTTTGTGATGTGTATGTGTGTGTGTTGTCGCGCGCACACACACGCGCGCACACACACACACACACACACACACACACACACACACACACACACACACACACACACACACGATTGGACTGACTAACTGTTTTACCAATAAATCCATCCGATACAGGTTTTAATTACCAGATATTGGGCAGTTAGTGTCATCCACAGATGACATGAATTTTTACTTTTGAGACAAAGGCTTAAGCTTAATTTAAAAACTGTTCTATTATGTTTCTAAATTTCCTAAGCTGTTTCATAAATAACAAATGTTTTCTTTCTTTTTTTCAACTACACCTTGGATCCCTTGATTTGTGAGCACTGGTTTCCTCTCTGATTGTTTGATCTGAATATTTTAACAGACCTGAAGTGGTAAAATTATACACTACTGACACACTAGTATTAGGTAATGCAAGTTAAACTTCTTTTTTATTTTCCCCTATTTCATACAAATGCAGAAAACAGCATAAAACAATAAACAACCAGTAATATGTCAAATAATGAGGACACGTCGCCCTCTTGCACTTCATTGTAATTTTAGAAACACTTAATACTTTTGCTACTTGGAATTTAAACTCTGTAATGTTACAATCTTCCAAAGCAATGACACCTTAGGTTATGGCAGTAGCCTATAAGCATGTTTACCTGTATGACTGTCGGCTCAGAGATTTGGGTATCTGCTCTCACCACTTCGACCATAGCCTCAGGCACCACAGCCTTCTTCATGCATGCCATGTTGAAGCCATACACGTCGTCCCAGAATGCAATGCGGTCTTGGTGCTTCTGTGTGTCACCCAGTGCTGCCAGGCTGATATTACAAAGGTCTGGATAGACTGTGGAGAAACGAAAAGAGCAGGGAGTCAACTTTTCAACTTAACAAGCAGTGTGTGTGTGTGTGTGTGTGTGTGTGTGTGTGTGTGTGTGGATTCACTATGAGTGAATCTGTTCAGGAATTTATTTTGTTCAAAATAAAAGTCCATTAATGATAACTAAAAAGAAAAGGTGGTGAGAGGTGCTTAATATCAACAAATGTAATGGCTTACAAACCATTCGACAAATTTAATCAAAAGGCCTTAATATCTGGTGGGTGTGGAGCTTTGCATCAATTTCATGAAGCTGCTGTAATGACTGTATCCATCACATGTGCACAAAACAAACCCTGATGACCATTGTGTCCTACTTTCATACTTTACACTCTATGATAGATATATATATATATATATATATATATATATATATATAGATAGGCAGCGATTATTGTCGCTCATCATATTACATAACACTGACTACTGAGTGAACATTATCCAAGACTGAAAATGAGCATTAAACATGAGCCTTAATGTCTTTTCATTGCATTTTCACATCTGAATAGATTTCTTTGGTTAATACGCTTGGTGATTAAGCCAGAGCTGAGATGCTTGGAGCCATTGGTATTCCTACTGTGAAGTAACATTAGCCAACACAGAGGCCTAGGGCCTAAGCTCGAGTTTAGACTACACCCATACAGATTTATCATAACAGGAGAGTCAGAAACAAATATCTGCATACGTGGCAGATAGAAAATAGGAAAGAATTAGCAGAAGCAACAGCAGTCGGCCTTAAACGGTTAACAGCATCGATACGACATAGTCACAGTAAGAAGTTAGCAGTAGCAATAATGCTTAGAAGAAAAATATGATATCAAATAATCTGTAGCCAACAGGCATGAAGCAACAGCAATTAGCAATGTGCATTAGCTTACCAGATGCTACGTTCATCTATATCTAACAAGCTGATTAGTTTCCTCTCACACACACAGCACAGACACAAACCTGAGCTTTCAAATAGAGCCAGTGTATCTATATCTTATGGCTACCCACATTTTAGGAACATGTGATGAATGGCAGAGAAACAAGCAGGAGCGGTTTGAGACGTTTCCGTGAACATTTTGATACTTTTCAGCCATAAAAACCTCAGACTAACAAACTTCAATTATATAGCAGATATAAAGGAGCAAACCACAAACTTTTTATTATTTAAAAAATTCAAGCCTTCCAATGAGGAAAATTTATATTTTTTGCCTGGCATGCGTGTTAGTACGAAGTCTGATATAACACACTGGACCATAAAATGTGTGAATGGATGGTGACAGCTCAGTGATGGGCAACTCATGGCCTCTCATTATTAGCTGAAGCCTACTTGTGACCCTGTGAGTGTCACAATACCTAATGACTGTGCACACACATATTGACACACACATTGACACGCAAACAGCAGATTTGTCACTTCATTTTACTCTGATTACTGAACCGAGTGAGTAATTATGAGGGCCAGGTGGGGGGGGG
>NW_019524872.1:384892-437672 GCF_002814215.2 Seriola lalandi dorsalis
GTGCTGTGGTGTGGATGGAGAGGGAGAAAGACGAAGGGGAAGAAGGAGGGGGGGGGGGTACACGGGCGTCCCCAGATTCATGGCTTTGACATCTGCGTCCTTCTCGACTCGCTGCTCACAGCCCGTTTGTCATGCACCCCCCCTTTCCACCCTCTTCTCTTGCTCTCTCCATCTCCCCCATTGGTCGGCTGTGAAAGAGGGAAAGACGGTGTGGGAGGGGGCATGGGACAAAACCGATCCCTTTTCCCTGGACGCTGTGCTGTGCCAGGCATGCAGGGACACATTTAAGGATGGAGGGGAGGTTAATGTAGTGGGGAGAATGAGGGAGCCGCTGTAACTCTCTTCTAATGTAGCTTAAACACACATACAGCAGCAGTACTGCAGGGCTGTACTAATAACTCAGCACAGCCACGTGCACACACACACACTGAAATATACTTAAGAACAGAAGTTGATAAATGTAATGTGACACAATTACTGTATTAAGATCAACATTAGATAAATTAAGTTAAGGTACGGGCCTTTGTTGTGGCTGTTACATTAAGGTGCAGTCTGGCTGTGCAGAAATGCAGGAATATTCTGCTTCACAGATTTGCACATAAATACTGCCTGGGGCATGTTTACCTCTGAACAAAAATAATAATATGGAGGAGGCTCCACTCACAGTACAGACACAGGTAACTAACCTCTTTTTAGTTCCTGGCACCATGCACGCATGCATGCTGAATTAGCCATGAGAAGTAAACAGAATTTATCAAATTAGTGAAATTCTCAGCCTCTCACAGTGCTTTCACACGTTGCATTGCAACCCTGAACCTATCTCGACATTACCCTGAGGAGCCGTATGTGAGAACGCAAATGTCCGAATTAGTTGGACAGGACATTAAATGGACTTTACCCTGCCAGCTCCCTAGTAGTAGTCTGGAGAATTCACAACGAGCGAGTGGGCCTGCCGATGACGCCTCTATCCTGCCTCCTGTACGCTCTACCCAGGCGTCACCCCTCGCCTTAAGCAAACACAATATGTCCAGTAGGTGAGAATGCAACACTGGCCAATGCCAAGACCTGAATCCCTGGACACTGCTATAACAACAACAGCTATACTGACCTTAAAACTAATTTCAATTCAAAATAATAAAAACAACAACAAAAAAAAACCAAACAACAAAATGCTTATATATGTTATTCTAGAAGTCACTTCAGCAATAGTACAGCAGCAGGGGCAGGACCAGAGAGGATCCATAGCCCCCGGACTATATGCTATTTAAATAGACATAGTGTCAGGACTATGTTTTAGGATGTCAAGCTTAAAAAGATTTCCTGGTTCCATATTACACCATGATTAGAGCCCAGTGCTCCACTTGTTCAAGTCTATGGTGCTGCTGGACTACTTTTCTTTGTTTTCATAATACTTCCCACAATGCTCCCTGGCAGTAGATCCAGTGAGAGAAGCCCGTGTTGGGAGCGTCAAGGTTAAAGGCTCATGACGAACCATATGGTGTCCTCTGACCTGTCACTTTCTGACTCGCTCAGGTCGCACCTTCGCCTGTCCAATCTCCCTCGCTAACAGATCTGTCTCTATAGGTGAGTGTGACCTCTCCCTCACGTCCCAAGGAGCGACTAAAGGCAATGTGGTGGAACCGTTCCTTAGTTGGGTCACATTTGGCACAAGCCATTAAATCTGGTCCGTGGCAGCGGTGGGATGACACCGGAGACTGACATGCACACAAACACGCACAAAGGAAAATCCCTGAAGAGCAAGGGTCTTTCCATACGTGTCAAGCTGTAGTCTTAGTGCACCATAGGGTTTCATTATTTTGACTCAAAAACCTCATTTCAAATATCCATCTTCTATCTTTTGCTTCTAATATCTTTGGTTACACGACGCATTAAATGAGACAAAATAAAACAGGAGTACAACAACATGTCAAGCAGCATGAAGTCAAACCAACACTGCCAGGTTGCCACTGAGGCAAAGTGTGAAAACTCAGACGCCAAACTCAGCTACTGTATCCATGTCTCTCCTCTTCGCCCATCCTTCACGCCAGCCGTACAGGAGACATGTTGTCTTTAAAACAGCTGTGTGTCAGCTTGAGGTGAGCTGCTGAGCCTCCCCGCTGACTGGACCATTCCCATTCAGCTGTTTGTTGCACCACCTCTGAGCACCGCCTCTTTCAAGTGAAGATAATAAACAAAAATCTGTCATACATTTCCGGCTTTGCTTGGATTGGATTGTATAAATCAAGGGAAGTACTGCAATGTTTGCTGCTTGTATAGACCCATGTGCAATTTGACACAGCCAGTGGGAAATAGAGGAAAACACTCCATTAATTCCCACGTGTTACTTTTAATAACCAAGGGATTATTACAAGGTGTCTCCCTGCTGGCAGGTTAAATTTCAGGTAAATCTGACCTCAGTATCACTCCGCGCTGCCCCACCAAATATTCCTTTGTTGAGTTGCTAACACATGCATATACACAACATGTGGATTCATTTCATCAATAGTACAAATATTATAAGATTTGCAGAGAAAAACCTTTTTGGGGTTGAAAACTAGAGTTAGACAAATTACCTCCTTTGTAAATTTAATGTTTGCTGAAAAGCTATGGAAGTATTTCTGTGCCATCTGAGTTTGAATATGAATTTCTAAGATTGAATTTTTTCAGTATCAAAATCAGACTTTGAATTTTAAAAACCATCAAATTTCTAGCACTGAATTTTTTTTTGCCTCTGAATTTTTTTCAATGTTGAAATAAATTCAGTCTAAAAAAATTCAACCTCAAAAAATTCAGTCTAAAAAAATTCAATATCTCAAAAAATTCAACATCTCAAAAAATTCAACCTCAAAAAATTCAACCTCAAAAAATTCAACCTCAAAAAATTCAACCTCAAAAGAACCAGACTCAACATCCGGGTCACCACGGAGAAGCAATCGATCCCTGTCTCAATTAAGCCAACGTCCAGCCAATCATCTTACGGTCATCTGACACCCACCCAAGTAGGACAGACCGGTCCAGCCATGGCCACGAACGCAGGTGATGGTGTTTCGATGAGTCTGTTTACTTTATTTGTTTTAATGAGGTGGCGTTCGTGAAAACTGCGTTAGTAACTAGCTAACTGTAAGTAGGCTATTAAACCGTGATAGTGTTAACTGGTGACAGTGTTTCCCTCAGGATTTTAGAAGAAGGGGAGGGGGTAATTTTAACACTGTACAATTAGAGACGGCAGGTGCAGGGGCTGACTGGCAGAGATGGTAGATGGTGAAACGCTGTTTATTTTTTATTTTATTTTTTTCTGTGGGAAACAGTGGGTGACAGCATATCGTGGTTGCTCTAAGTTAGTAATGGCAGCTGTTGACAAACGGCTACAAGCAACAAACCAGTCTATACCCACCAGTCCTCCCGTTAGCTGACCTACCCTCCTTGCTTTACCTGTATTTAGCCCAGCCTGCTTACCAGAAGCTGCATTCATCAGCTCCTCTTTGACTGAACGATCCCATTTCCCATATTTTTCCATACTCCTTATTAAAATGAAACAGATCATTTCTGAGTATTTATTCCTCGGACTGCGCTCCTTAAACAACTGTTATAGACCACTGTGGCCCAGAATTATATGTTTCCATTCGCGCGTCTATTTTGTCTCATTAGTTATTGTTTTCATACAGCTACGGGTTGTCACGAGAACCGATACTTCGGTACCAAGTTGATGTCGAGATGCAAAAAATACGTCGGTACCTGCATTTTCGGTACCATGATTACCGGATATACAACTTTTCCTTTGTGTGTTCCAGCGGTCGTTATGGAAAATAAAGCAATAATGGAAGCTGTACTGAAGTGGAGTTTGAATGAGAATCCTTAACAGTTACTACTAACGCAGTTTTCACGAACGCCACTTCATTAAAACAAATAAAGTAAACAGACTCACCGAAGCACCATCACCTGCGTTCGTGGCCATGGCTGGACCGGTCTGTCCTACTTGGGTGGGTGTCAGATGACCGTAAGATGATTGGCTGGACGTTGGCTTAATTGAGACAGGGATCGATTGCTTCTCCCTGGTGACCCGGATGTTGAGTCTGGTTCTTTTGAGGTTGAATTTTTTGAGGTTGAATTTTTTGAGATGTTGAATTTTTTGAGATGTTGAATTTTTTGAGGTTGAATTTTTTTAGACTGAATTTATTTCAACATTGAAAAAAATTCAGAGGCAAAAAAAAATTCAGTGCTAGAAATTTGATGGTTTTTAAAATTCAAAGTCTGATTTTGATACTGAAAAAATTCAATCTTAGAAATTCATATTCAAACTCAGATGGCACAGAAATACTTCCATAAAAAGCTGAGCTGTCCCATTTGATCATACATTTTCACAAGCTGTTCTCCATTTGGTCGCGCCGGCAAGTCCAGGGAAACTCGCTTAAAATGGAGAACAGGCAGCACATAAGGTCTGAGGTTGAATCGCTATCAGCTGATGATTAAACAGCAGCAGGCAGTGGAAATGCTGTTGTAAATCTGAGTTTAGTCTTTTGACTTCTCTTTATTGTTGGCAGAGACACTACCTGTTTCATTTGAATCAGCACATTGCATATGTATTTATTAATCTGTATTGTTTACAATGCTGTTTGTACATTCGGCATGGAGCTCTTGATTCAGGTGTGCTGAAGTGGAACAGAGTGCAAACCATGGCCAGTTGGCACAAAGCTGCTCTGTACTGGTCAGGTTTTGGAGCGCACCCAAGAGAGTCTGTATTTACTGTAAATTTTCACACTGGTGGGAAGGTGAGTTTGGCTCGCAGTGACACTATAGCAGAAACACACACCCCTTGACACCCCCCCTCCCACCTCCCACATGCCACTTTGGTTGATCGCCAGTATTTCATCACTCTTAAAATTAAAAATGATTTCACAAAACATTACTGAAAACAAATTTTCTGTGGAGAAGGGAGTTTCTGTGAAATCTGATATTTGGAAAAAAAAAAAAAAAGGTTTATTTATATGAGAAAATGAATATATGAGTATCAAAAGCTAATTCTGACCAACACATAGATTCTAATCTAACCAAACTATCCTTTGCGTGATCTGGATTCTGTGGTGAGGACAGGAGAAAGAATATGTGACCTACCTGAGCCACCGTCAGCCAAGTAGAGGTCTCTGGCGTACAGGACTGAGTCCAACATGGACTCAAACAGCAGGAAGTAACCCTGGAAGAGAGGAAATACAAGTTACTATCTCAGCTTCTTATGGAAAAAGTTCACTGAACAAAAGACAAAAGCAGCTTCTCATTCAGCATCACCTGCTGCCTTCGACAGTTCCAGGCATGTAATAAATGCAGGCCAGGAGACGGCTACAGAACTGCTGGACAATTCAATTATTTTTTAATCCAACATCACCAGGGTGAAAATGTGAATTAGCAGTGACTGTGAATTGAGTGATGTGCCCACGTGGTCTGCCGCCCTGCATCCAAAGGTTTGACCCTGGGCTGACCTCGTGTTCTGCTCCAGTAAACTGCACATTAACCGTGGTATTATTTCATTAATGCTGAAATTGAGTTTTGTCCACATCTTTTAGGCTTCGACCTGAGTGGCAGATACTGCTGACAAATGGCTTTTTCCACCTACCAGCCCTTCAACCAGAAAACCCGACCAATCGTGTGAGCTCGAGCTGCAACGCTGGCCCCTTCAATATGTTATTTGTGAGCACAACATCTGGGCTGGTTCAAAACTTATGGGACGGCACATCTCCATCAGGGACAAGGAGGTGGAGCAAAATCCCTACATGCGCATTTTACTCTAACTTCTGTGAGCTGTGACACTGACTGCCTCCTTCAGGAACAAAAAAACCCAACAGTGCTTTCAGATCTGTGCTTCAGGATGAAAACACAAGCATAACGAAACGCAACATATTCAGTTTTCAATCTGGATATAATTTTTTTCTCACAATAAATGCCTTCACCTGGACATAACTCATGAAAATGCTAAAACAACAATGAGAAATCAATGTGATAACAAATCTTTAGTGCTATCATGGTGTATTCTATATTTGTAAGTTTGGGAATATTTGGGAAATGGCTCGCTACCAGTGTATTTGGAGAGCTGCACCCATCTGAGCAAGAAAATAAGCGGCTACACAGTGATACAACTGATGAAATTTGTAGTGTGAACTCATTCACGATAGCTTAGTTATGTTTAAGAATCAAATATGTCTGATTTTTCTTCAGTGAAGGGAAAGAGGGACAAGGAGAGGTGAGGGCCAGGGCAGGAGATTAAGAGTGAGTGAGTGTGTGAGTGTGTGTGTGTGTGTGTGTGCATTCGTATGATGAAGACAAAGTGGAAAGCAGGAGAGAGGAAGAGCACGACAGAGTGATAGAGAGAATGCAGTGGCCAGCTGAATAGCAATTCAGCGAGATAAGAGCCTTATTATTCAAATCCAGAGTTGGAGAGAGGAGAGGAGGGCGAGCAGCAGACAAACAGCGGAAACAGCCCTGATTTATAACTCCAGAATCGTCACCATCGCTGTCATATGCCTGAGCTGATAATGATGACGGCGATGAAGCTGATATAACCAACTCAACCTCTGTGAGCCGATAAGGGGAAACATCCTCTCCGTTTATTGATAGTGGACTGGTCTCGAACCAAAGTCAGACTGGCCGCTCGCCTGCTGCCGACTGACGTGGTCCAGTCGATGTCCTTAGCGACAGAGCAGGTCATTTTTAAAACCCCCTCACACAGAGTACACCGGCCTCGTAATTTAGAGCCCAATTTCACAGGACACTGATTCGCTTGAAGGAAAGAGGATATGAAAGAGAGAGAGAGAGAGAGAGAGAGAGAGAGAGAGAGAGAGAGAGAGAGAGAGAGAGAGAGAGAGAGATGCCTGAAAGCAGAGTCACACCTTACTTTTATTGTCAACAATGCTCCAGGATTACTGCCCCCCCCCCCATGTCCTGCCAGCAAGCAGCACGTACCACACCTCCCTAATTCATGCATCTGCAATATTAATTACCAAAAACACAGATCCAATTCTGTGTCTGTATGCTATTTCACTCACACCAACTGTCTGGTATCACAAGAAGGTGTTACAAAGTTGGACTTTTAATGATGCAAACGTATCCTTCGAGGCAGGCAGAATTGATAAGTTTAATTATGGGAATATAGTATCTAAATTGAGTTCTGGCAGTTCCATCAAATTCTGACCAACAGTGTTTTAGGAGTGATTTAAGACTTAAAACCTTTCATTAAAAAGCCAACTATGTTTTTGATTCAAGTTAATTTTCTTGGATTAATTGTTTGAAATGCTGGAAGAGAATGAAGATCAATTTGGTGGAGGCTGCAAAGGTTTGCAAGAGGGGCCCATCATTTATGAGAAATGACCACAACCTGAGTGTAAACAACTGAGCTTTTTACACCACAAACTATACTGTTATACTGATATGTTGCGTTAAGTCCGAAAAATACTCTGACATTTTGGGATCTTTGCTGATTTGCAAGCTTTCTGAAAGTTAAATGAGAAGGTTAATTCAAGCTCTGTGTGATTACAACAGAGATAGCAACATGTTTAGCCTAGCTTAGCACAAAGAGTGGAGGCAGGTAGAAACAGTTAGCCTCTGTTGAAAGAGCAAAAAAATTAAAAATAAATTCAAGAAACTAACTTTAAAACTGTCTTAATCACGATGTGTCAGCAATGAAGCTAACTGCTACTGTAAAAAAAAGTTAAAGTATCCCTCTAGGAGTTAAGGCCTTTCCCGATTTACTGGCGTTTCTCACAAAACAATCTTGATGTACCTGCAAAAGAGTGATCGACCTGGTTTAAAAAATTAGTTAAATGTAAAGTTAAAAACTACACCAAGAAAAAAAAAAAAAAGAAAAAAAAGGCTTTATCTGCCTCACATTCTCTTTTATCTCACTTCACTTTATCTTCATTGACTTGTGTTGAGAAAAACAAGATTAAATCTCAACTAGACTTATTTACTAACTTTTTTGATACCATTTCCACCAATCGATCCGTGTGTCTGAGGGCTCAGTGATACAGACAGGTGGAGGTGTTAGCGTGAGGAAACAGCTCCGTTTACTGTCAGGCTGGAGCAGGCGATGCTCTGCAGTATAGTCACTGTGCATTTCCATAAAAGAGACTAATGAAAACCTAATGAGAATGGGCTGGAGCAGCTTATACACATTAACAAAATTAGCATATAAAACACATTCCCCTGAGTGGGCTACCGCACGCACTCACATACACATCCACGTATGCAGCAACACACACACACAAACACACACACACACACACACACCAACACACACACCAACACACACACCAACACACACACCAACACACACAAAAGAAGAACACTTTTACAGTTGTGTTACCTTTGTACTTGTTTTATTGAGTTATCAGTGCCCTTAATTTTACACTAAAAGCTATTATGTATTACAGATGGAGAACTTTTATAATTACTGCTGCAATGTTTTCCTGTCTTTAGTTGCTGGAGGCACAGTAGAAATTTTTTTTTACAATTTACAGAACCCTTGTCCATCAACCCTTGGGACACTGATTGGCTGTCAATTATAGGTACCAAGAGACACGTTGGTACAAAATCTGCATCAGCTGTTTACACTTTCCTCCTCCCTCCAGTTCCTCCTCCTCTCCTTCTGCATTCAACACACGTGTTCCTCAATTACTGCAGATCATCATCACTTCCAGTCCCGAGAGGGCCAAGGCAAAATAAAGGAGATGGTGTGCATGCATGAATGTGTGTGTTTCTGGATGTGTGTGTGTGTGTGTGTGTCTGTGGGTGGGAGTACTTTCATGCTTCACTGAATACTGAAGGCAGCACCTCCACGTCAACATGCCTCCTCTATACTAGTCTGTGGTCAGATTACACCAAATTAGCATAAACATATCGCAAACATCGCTGTAATAGATTTTAGTGTGTTATTGCTTCAAGTGTATACGGTGCAGGTTTCAATATCGGCCTGATTTCCATTTTAAAGCCATGCAAATGAAAGGTAGTGCAACAGCAAAGTAATTTGCAGTATAGCTACAAGGTTATTAGAAGCAGCGGCTCCTCAGAAACCAAGGACATCCTGTGTTTTTAGATGTTACAGCGATTTCCATTGCCTGTAAAATACAATCAAAATAAGGATTCAAGGATGTGCATGTACCTATTATATTTATCTTCTGTTTAATTTCATGGTCCAAAATTTCTACCATTTTTTGTATTACGTCTTTACTAAGACAAAACAAACCCTCACAGACATCAAAGATGTACAGACATAAGGTATGCAGTCTCTATCCTTTTAAGTCCTGTCTCTATACATTCATGAATTGGGAGTCACTGAGTCTTTGATTTGATTTGTCTCTGCCTCAATTTGTGCCAACCAGAAATTTGTGCATATTGCCATCCACTGCTATCATTGCAGTGGCTTTATATGAATCATGCTTCATCTAAAACCCGTTTCATGTTCAGTCTGAACATATCTTTCCCCCCTGGGGAAATAAAGCATATTTTATCTCATCTTACCTATGTTGTATTTGTCCTTTACTCTCTCTCTCCTTTCATTATTTTCTGTTCTATAAATTGTTAACCTAAATACTGTTGAACAAATGAATGAAGGGAGCACGACATAATTAAACCTCGTTAGGTTTTACAGGCTGCGTCTAGCTGTAATGAGCAAAGAACCTCCATCATGTCACCAGTAGACCTCATTACTAGATAATCTGATATGTAACACAGGCCAAAGCATGAATTTACTGTTTGGATTTTGGGAAAGGCACCTATAGATGAAAACCCATTTGCTTTTAAGGTCAAAGTCTAACTCAGCAGCCTAAGAAATAAAGCAGTATTTGCCTTTGTGTGCCTTTGTGTGAAATAAAAAGTTATAGCTTTGAATTCACACATACACTATAAAAATCCTAATACACTTGTATTCGGCGGTGTACTTGTCCAAGCATTCATGGGCCGTTATTAAATTCATCATTTTGAAGGAACAAGGGGGCCATTTCTCTCCACAAAAAACAATGTCAGCTGAGTGATGCAGGATTATGGGTTTGGGTTTATGAGGATGTCTGTTTGAGGGATACATCAGGTCGTCAGGTTCACGTTCTGCATGCAGCAATGCTACTCAAACCAGGGAGCAGCTACCCCTTTACTTTGGTTGTTTGGAGAACTGCAACGTTGCATTTTGGATATAAAGAGTAGTTATTACTGTATTGAATTGCGCAATTAGTCTTAATATACCACCCTGCTTCACTAGGCACTAAGAGGAAGAAAAAGAGTTGCATGCTGTGCTAATATGCAACACAGATATGTCTTTCTGATGGATTTTGTGGACTGACATACTTATGACATTATACGGCTATGTGACATGAGTGATGGATGACTGACGAATGAATAGCAATATTTTAGGAATCGCTCTCCGGCAGGAGGAAACATGTTTTGTGTGCAAGTGTAAAAGTATAAAATCTAGGTGAAAATCAGTCTAAACAAATCTGCATGATTATCCGTATACTCCACATATCCAATTACCTGGATTACAATTCACCACAGCAGCAGAAACCTACCTAATATTAACAACTGGGATGAGTTAAATGCATTAGAAGTTTTGTTACATAGGCAGCTGGCTGAAAACCACTTCCTGGAGTGTTTGAAGGTCTTAGAGAAGTAAGTACAGCCAATAAATCCTCATTAGAACATGGACACACCTGTGGCGCCATCACTGTCTGTGTGTGTGTGTGTGTGTGTGTGTGTGTGTGTGTGTCTGTGTGTGTGTGTGTGTGTGACTGACAGTCAGTCAGACTGAAGGACAGGATGACTGATGACTACCTCCTTCTTCTAGGGCAGGTGAAGCTCCCAGCACTGATTATGAGGCTAAAGAGGAAGGGCTGCCATTAATTTGAGTTCACAACACTACCACACACATTGATTCGGACTTTGTGTGCGTGTGTGTGTGTGTGTGTGTGTGTGTGTGTGTGTGTGTGTGTGTGTGTATATATATTTCTGTTCCACTGACACTTGTTTTGTAGTCAAACTATGTTCACCTCAGGGTAAAATATCGGAGACGTGGGCACAAAGAAATCCTCCACAGGGGAGAAGTTGAACACAGCTCTTTGATACTTCTCTTGTTCAGGGATCCTTTCACATTTTAATGAAACAAACTGAACATCCACCCACCCAAGGTGAGTTACAGCACACCTCAATAAGAGCTATTCAAGGATCCTGGCCATTGCCTCCGTCCACAAACTGTTATCAAAAACATGATATATGATGCAGGGTCAGCATTCATGGTGAAAGACTAAATATTCTTTCAAGGAAATGTCAATACTTCATTTCTATCATCATATTTCATATTATTTCGTAAAACTTGGACTATATTACCCTTTAGAAATACAGTAGGATCAGGCCATTATATTGCAGATTCCTTAGAAGCGATCAGGGTCTTGATCGGTACAGAATATTCCCTAATCTGAGCAGTTGACAGAGCAGTCTTTAATAACTTGTAAGGTTCACCTCAGCATTTCAGCTTTGCGGCAGGAAAGGACGGGACTTTTGAAATGGAAAAGAGACAACAACTTGGTACTATCTGCAGGTTTGATGGGCGGTAAAAAGGAGAAAAGTCTCATTTAAAATGTGGCCAGAACTGCCTCAGTCTAATATACCGAGACATATCATGACAATATGGACAAAGATTATATACATTATATTATATAATCTTTTTCCTCATGCAAGGGATATTAGTTGATTTCAAACACAGCATGTCTCCTGGTTGCCTTTATATTTTTTTGGTTCCTGTTGGTGTAGAGATCGATCTCCTGATTTTTTCTCTTCTGACTGCAGCCTAAATGATTGTTGAACGTGTGAGACCTAAGGAACTGGTAATGTGAGGGATTGGCATCAACATCAGACACTTATATGTAACAACTTATATGCTTTTCTGCAGAGTTGAAATGTGAAGTTAGAAAACAGGACAATGACTCGCCATGGCACCTGTCAGTGTGCAGACTTGCATACGAAACACTGCTGAAATATTTCTTTCTATCTTATCATTACAGCTGCTGGACTGATCTAATAGATATCATGTTATCTTTATTATTACAGTTATCCACATTTGGAAATTAAATTCTGCAAAAATAGAGTCGGATATACAGATTATATCAGTGTGAGCTCACTGTGTCCAAGTTAATGTATTCAGGGTGGACTTTTCCATTGAATGCAGATAACAAGTAAAGTTATTGTCTTGTTTGTGGTTTGTCTCTAGTGATTTTCAGAGCTCATTTTAAGGCTTCAGTTCTTAATGCAGAGTCCAGTATTATGTAACAAAAGTTTGTTAAAGCCAACTCTCGCCCGACAGTCTACTCTCATGTCCGTTTTTGTATGACCGTGCCATTAAACACTATCAAGCTAGCAGGCCCATCACCTGTGATTGATCTTAGAGTGACAATCTTTATTTAGCCTTTGGGGAACTCAGCCCCCCCCCCAGTCTCTTATCTGCTCTGGACTGTTTGTTTTTTGGTGTGCTGAGAGAGAGGACCGATCAATGTTGTGAGTTATGAAATGACAGTGGTTCTGCTAAAGGCAGTCTCTCAAACACTGCCACAGCAGACACTCATTTGCCCCCTTCTCCTCCTCCTCCACCAACACCACCACCACGGATACACCACATTCATCACCCAACTCTGTCTATTAGCCCTGTAACCACCGTCTGTCTGCTCGATCCAACAACTCTGACAGCTGAACATCACTGATATAATCCTTTGTTTCTCTTCCATAACAGCCTTTAATTATCAGGTAAGTAACTTATTACTTCATGAAAAAACTTTTACAACTTTACAAGGTTCTGGTATATGAATAGTTCCAGCTCTTTTTTAAACTCCAACACCCTTTTAATCATTTCTGACATCTGTTGTTAATGATAGGATCTCATGACATACAAAAAAATAACTGAAGGTCAATTACACAGCACGAATAAAACTCTGAGTAATACAGCTGTCAAAATAATAACTTAATGATGTAAAGTATCCACAGCAATGAGAGTGAAAAATAGCATTTGTAAAGATGGCTGTTAAATTAATGAAAATGTAATTAAGTGAATACTCTTGACATTTTGTGAAATGTGCTTATTTCCTGTTTTACAGAGAGTTAGATGAGTTAATCAACCAATTCAGTTCAGCTTTATATTACTTCAGAGAATGTCTTTGAGATCAAGATCGTGTTTGTAAGACAGTTTACATCTCTATGCATCCAACCCCAGGGGTAACACTAGCACTGTGACATGTCAGCCCAGCTTAACATGAAGATGCAAATGAGTGGGGGAAATTATGAGCCGAGCTTAAAGTAAAAAGATAATATCCCTTCCAACAACTTCAAGACCGTCTTATTTAAACACAGTATTTTTTGCTTGCAAACCGCTTTCTGAAACGCTGCGTGCAGTCACTGAGACAGGCTCTTACTGTTGCTGAAGAAATGGCTCTGATGTGTAAGCACATCAACAGTGTCGATGTTTTCCAATTGAACACTCAACAACCAATTTAACATGCTAAATTCACATATGCACATGTAAATAAGACAGTTTTGGAGGAACTCCTTTGATGGGTCTTAAAGCTAACAGTTTCCCCTTTGACCACTAGTAGCACTATGGAGGCATGTTGTTAAATGTGTCCATCCCTAAGTTAAACACTTCAAAGTTGGAGCGACAAGCAAGATTCTGTTCTTTAGTTATACTGAATTAATTTACAGTCCTAAACATTTTTCACTGGATGCCTTCCACTCAATACAGAGCACTTTCCAGGCCACAGAACAACACTTCCAATCACTATTCATCTGATGAGAGATGGATGTAGTTATTGCTTTGATTTTGCCAGTAAGCCCAAGGCTCTCTCACTTGATCCACAGAGCATGGATTTGTAGGCATATTAATTCTACAAATTTCAGATTAATTACACTGTTCAGTGACAGACTCACTGGACTGTTACACTACACTTTCTACCTACTAACTAACCTGAGTGTAGCTATGTGAAAAGTAGCCAGGTTTCAGTTCTGGTTCTCTTTTCCTTTTTATTTTAAATCAATCCTATATTCCTTGCAACAACAAAGCATGTGGCTTCTATGCACAGAAGAAATGCTGGATGTTAATCTATTCTTAGTTACACAATTCCCCCTATGCATCCCTGCCATTGCTTTGACCCAATTAGACCATTCTCTGGTGGCCTTAGCAAGCCTCCAATCTGTGTTAGTGTGTGTGTTTGAGTGTATTTGGAGCAGGGTCAGATGAGACCAGAGGCATGCATTACAGCCATGTCAGGTCAAGGTATTAAACCTTGATCAAAGTCACAAAGATGCAGCGGTTGGACGTCGTTTCGCAAATTTACAGTTGAAAGTGACCAGGATGTTTGGGCATAAGGCAGAGAGGAACTACACCAACTAGGCCAAGATTAATCGAAATGACTTTAAAGTTGGTTACCGTGGTAACGGAAAGCAAACCCTTCTTGAGCAGTTATTTTATCAGCAATATAACAGAAGAGAAACTGTGTTTATCTTATGACAGAGCAGCCAAATAAACTCAGTGTTTTAATAAAAACGTAATTGAGCTTTTTCCATCTTGTCATAAGCAACCACGATATGCTGAATACTGTGCAACTAGTTTTCCACACCACAGCATGGCACAGTAATCAAAGTTGTTTACCATGCGTAGGAGACGCCTGTAGCTCTTCCATCTAACAGCTCACTGTGGCTGCTCCTTCTCGTTCCATTACTCCCAGTAATATTTAAAACTGATCTACTGCTTTGTTGACCCATTTAAAACAAACAGCCACTGTCGGTGCTAACCTCAGTGACGAATACATTGCCTTTCCTGCGACTGCTTCACAATAAAAGCCAGCTGAGCGCTTTAAATGTGAACTATCTGCAGTAGGTGATGATGTTCAAATTGCATTTGCAGTAATTTGAAACAGCTGTGATACAGCTGCAAGCGAGTTACCAGTGAACACTGAGGCTGATATCAATAAAATAAAATTACAAATCTTAAACCTAGATTTTATGCAAGCATCATTCCCTGTGACTCCTCAATTGGCAAAGAAAACCAATATATAGAGTTAATTACAGAATTTAAATTCATTGACTGGCTAAATGTTTGGCATGTCAAATAGTTTTTTAGAAATGAATGGTTTTATCTGTAGAGTTGTTAACTTTGAAAATTAAAATGGATGGAAATTTAACAAGAGATGTTAAATTATATTTTTGTAAAGCACATTTAAAAATCAGATCAAATCAGTGTTTTTTTTAATAAAGGGTTTTGTAATAAAAAGATTATTTTACAGACTCAGTGGTTAATTAAGGATCAATCTTATATCTGCTCCCTACACTACCTGTAAAAATTAACATTCTATAAAATATTTAGAGGATTTATATTTAAAAGGAATACATTCAGTGATGTGGAAAATTTACAAAGAAGGAGAAATAAAGTCTTTAAAAACAAAACAAAACACAGCACCTGTGATTTATATGACAAAAAGGAATCTGGAGCAAAAAATAGAAAGAAGTCACATACTAGAGTGATGACATCTCCAGAATCCCTCTGAGGTAATAAGATACTACCTGGGTATAAGACAGAACCATTAAAGTTTAATACAGTCTAACGCCATTTGCACTGGCTGGAAAGTCTACTCCTGTGACAACTGTCATTTTTCCATTTTATACAGGCAGATTGGAGGGCAGCTTTTGAAGTCCTGGCCACTCTGAGAAATGTCTGCCATCTCCACCGTGATGAGAAGTGACTGGAGGATTCTTAGATTTATTAGCGCTCTGTGAGCCGGTGTCATCAGAGATTACGTCCCCTATCCTTCACCGTTCCACCGGCACGTCACCCGCCGAATTTCAATTTCCCTGGTGAGAGGATGGGAAGGCTCTGGCTGGCGACCCCTGCTCATGACCCTGGGGTTTCACGATGGATGGTGGAGGTGGAGGGGGGACAGATATGGGATGCTCATGAATTAAGGATGACTTCAGTGGTGCGTTCAACTTTGGCCGTGCCGCCTGTATCGCCACAGAGAATCTCCCTGATAAATGGGCATCAAAGGGAAGGAAGACTGCTTTTCCTTGTTTGGTATTCACAGGAGCTCATGGTCAAGTTTAGCCGCGTTTAAGCCATGTTTAAAACATGCATCACTGCTGCTGGCACCTTGGATCCTGCACGCTCGTTGGGTGGTAAAGGACCGATTTGAGGTTGAGTTGAGCGTCTACATTTTGAGTATATGTGCATATATGTTCAAAGAGTTCACTGCTGGACAGAAAATAAGCTTCCGAGATATTTTCACACCACACATGTAAGCCAACTTACTGGTCTCAGAATAGGCCAAAAAGTAGATGCATATTAAGGCAAAACCTGTGGTTCCCATTAAGTGCAAATTCTAAACAGTCCAGGAAAAATGAATTCAAAAAACAAACATGTTGAGGTCTAGCCTGGTCTCAATCAACTCGCTTGTTAACTAAAGCATGCAGCAGTGCAGTGCTCCCTTTCACTTGTTTTTGGCCTTGCTATTGTACATTGAGGATCCTCAATGTACTAAATGCATATACATGAAGTCAAAGGGGCTTTGAGCAAATCAAGCTGCCACATGTTTGTAGAGAAGGAGAAAGACTTAATGAAACTTGAAAGACTGACTTGTTAAAAGTTGTGACTGACTTACCACACTATTAAAACAATACTTCATCTCTATTCAGAAGCCATTTCAAGTGAAGATCTTGGACTTCAGTAAGAGTTGTAGTGAGTCTGAATAACTTATCACTGTCTGTTAAACAAATGATCGCTGCTATCTTACTTTTCAAATTAGTAGATATTGTTTTGCAACACTAACCTCTAGTTTATAATAGACTTGTCTCATAGTGGACACGTCTTTTGTGGGTGTGTCGATGTAGCCGTTGTATTGGGTACCAGGTATGTTTTGTGTCCATGTCCAGGCTTTAGCCATTTGACATTACTAACTTTCCACTATGTACATCTTATTTCAAACACTTTTTATACACTACCCCCTCTTTCAAACCAGTCATATCCACTCATCCACCTGTGCTGGTTTAGTTCTGCCCAGTCAATACTCCGACAATCTCATAAAAAGCCATAAGTGATTAACAGCGGGAAGGTGGTTTGACTGTGACCGGAGCTGTCCACACCAGACTCCCAGAAATGCATTTAAACAAGTGACTGAAACAGGTCTGGAAACCAAATGCGTACATGGAGCATCATTCATCTTCATCAACAGAAGATCCCAAGAAATCACACAGGAGCATTTTGGTGAAAGAAATATAAACTGCCATTTACTGATTCACTTTCTCAGCTATGATTATAAATTAACATGCAACGTTTGAGTTAGAACTGAACTTGCATCATTTTTTTAATGATGCCTTAGAAGTAGAGGCCTTCGACTGCTTCTGCATTCCAACAAACTGCTAAATCATGTATATATGTGTGCACATCCATAAATATGTACTGACCATCCACTCTGAGATGATGATGTCCACCTTCTCCACTGGGAGGTTGATGTCTTCTATGCGGCCTTTGATCAGAGTGATCTTGTCCTCCAGCTGGTTGGACCTGTGGGGAAAGAACAAGAGTCAGAGGACTTAGAAACACAAGTCATGCCAATTTTACGCCATCCAGCGTATTCAACTAACCAATGGTGCTTTGTAGTTTAGCCGCTGTGCACTGTCACTGTTCAAAACGCTGGTTACTACAAACCCCGCAAATCCCAATAACGGCAATTAGATTCTCTCCTACTAAAGGAGATTTAATAGATTTTTTTGCCCACTTGGTGGCAGCGGAACAATGTGTAAACCTGACCTTATAAAGTTGATATGGTGAACCTGTCAGCAAACCCACTTACCCATACAGCAGGCACAGAGCAACATTAGCATTCATTTGAAGTCATCAGTTGATGTTGGGTCCAATATTAACTCACTCTCTTTTAAGCCTTGGTCTGCTCTCTACCAACTCCTGAGGGAAACACATGATTGCTTATCTGCTGAATGCTCTACAGTGTTTACCAGCTGGTTGTCGGCTTCGTCTGTCTGCCGTCTGGTGCTGGGCAGGTATCATACACTGGGTTTATCAGAGCCTTTTCAATAAAAACGGCTGCCTGCTGCTTTCAATGGGGTTGACGAGAGCAGTCGCACTGAATCAAAACAGTAAAGCTGCACGCAGTGAAAACAGAAACAATGAGCTGAAAACACTCCACAGAGCTGAGAGGCACTGCAGACTGGAGTCGAGTGATAATTCTCTGTGGGTTCATCACAATGACCCCTCTCACATTAAACATCGTCATTTGGCCCCTTATTGATATCAGAGTTGAGATGAGTGCAGCTTTACATCACTCAAGATAAGATGACAAGTCGACTGACAAGAACATGAGAGTCACATTAACGACACGCAAGTTTACAAAATGCGTGATGTAGACTGTATCTCTAGATATGCATCCAAACTGTGCAACAATCAATTCCTCTCTGTTTTTAGACAATTTGCAAACTTGTTAAGATCTGGAAATCCGCATCGTCTCTGCTGCGTATATCTTCAGTCTTTCCTGAGTTGTGTAGAAAGTGGGGGGGGGGACTGTAACTGTAGGCCTGCAGAGGTGTCAGGCACAGGTAGGAACTGTAAGATCATTGCTGCTGTTTAAATGATCCTTCCTTTCAGACCGGCCAGTCTGAGTATCAATCTCTGTGAATATTCCATTATCATGACAGCTAATGTTACTGAGGACAGAACAATTACTCACAGCGGCCCAGAGTGCATTTCTGTAGCAGCGATCCTTATCTTGAACTGTCTCTCCCCTCTCTGCTGCACTGCTAACGCTGCTATCACCTCCTCCCAGAATCCAACACCCGCCCCCCACCCCCCACCCCTTCTCCACCTTTCACAAGAGGGAAACACTGTAATCTCATTATTGGGGTAATTTAGAGGACAATGTCAGGACTCTGGGGAGAGAGTCGGTATCTGTGCGGCTTTGTCTGTGTGTGTGTCTGTGTGTGTGTGTGTGCGTGAGAGAGGTGGGAGGAGAGGTTATACATTTCATCATAGGAAATGAGTCTTTGTAAAACACTGGTGTCATTTGATGGTAAATTTAGGCCTTCGTCATACACATTAGGTCTTTTTTTTTCTTCTTAAGTTTACAGTATCACAAAGATTTTCAATAACCATCAACATATAATCTTTTATCGTGACATGGTTTAATGGTGGAATCTCTTTGATTAAGAAAAAAAAAAACACAACAGAAAAGAAGTTTTAAAAATCTAAGAAAATTAGTTTCTAAGAATTGATTAGTTAATTTTTAAATGACTAAAACAGGAACTGTTACATAACTGAAAATAAAGATTTTTTTTACTTGAAGTTTAAGTTCTTTAGTTCATTTAAAACATACTTTTGCATTACTGTCCTGGATTACTCCTATTTATATCGCGCATTAGTGGCTAGTAGACAGACGTTAATCAGCGTACTCTGACAATAGTTCAATATTAATGATATGTTGTCTGTCTTTAGTTCATATTGCCATTAAAAGCTGAATTTGACTCATCTACATAAAATATTCTATAGTTTTTTTCCACTTCGGTGTCACAATTCAAAGCTTTCTATTGGACAATCCATCAATCTCAGCCAGTTTTAAAAAAAAGTATTTAGACATTATCCATTAAGGAAGTGACTGTGAAGGAAGGAAGTCACATCCAGCTTTTCATTTAAACTTCGGCGTTGGAGTGGAGACAGGAGATGGATGCTCCTGCCCAACCAACAGGAGCCACTTTAATTACAATCCTGATATTAACATCAAGACGAAGTGACGGACACACACACACACACACACACGCACACACACACACAGAAACCAAAGACAAAGACCGTAGAGTGGGAGTTTCTCTGTGCATGGGAGCGTTTGTGTGTGTTAACGTGTGTGTGTGTGTGTGAGTGTGTAGGAGGGAGGTGGGGGTTACAACATCTCCCTTTAGCTGAATCTTCACCGCTGGCGGACCTGCGACGCAGCCTGCATGCCAACACACACTCCAACAGCGAGTCAGTGGGCTGTAAAATTAAAACGTCCTTTTCCTTCAGCAAACCCCGTTGTTTTGCTTATACAACACTCTCTTACATAACGGTAATAATAGCAGTCATAATGGCCCCTAACTCAAAAATTCATTTTAGAGGGAGGGGAGTGATGGAGGAAGAGGCTGCAGGTAGACGTGGGGACAGCGGAGGCTCTGGTGGAGGTAAATGGACTCCACTGTGGAGAACCAGCTGCTGGAAAACTGGAAACGCACAGTACCTGAAATTGGACTGATGAGTGTATTAAAAGGCACCAATAGGGGGTCATCTACATGTGTGGGTGAGTGTGTGTTTGTGTGAGTGTGTGTGTGTGTGTGTGTGGCTGCAGGCTTCAGACTGGAGCTACTGCAGGGAAGAAGAAGCGAGGGGTGAACGGGTCAGACTGCAGGTGTAAATTATGTGCATTACGGCCGTGCGACTGACAGCAGCTCTATTGAAGTCAACCAGCTGCAACAAATAAAAAGGTGGCTCGAGGTCACACAGACCTCTACTCCCACAATCCTCTGCTGCACAGGGGAGAAGTCCTGTCTAACCCCCACTATGACAATCACAGCAGGGTTCACATGACTAACAAGTGTAGCCAAGCTAGCGCTTTTGCTAGGAAGTAATTCTGCTAGCATGTTAACTGCCACCGACAGACTGCTGCTTTAAAGTATTTGGGTGAAGGAAACCAGGCAGACTTAGAGAAAGTACGTATCAGAGAAACAGGTTTTAAGGGAAACGTGACTGACTGTAGCGGGAATGTGTCTCACCTGACTATGTCCATGGCTTGATAGATGATTTCTGATTGGTCAACTGCTATCACTTTCTTGGCCCCAGCTCTGGCGGCAAACATGGACAGTATGCCAGTCCCACAGCCCACATCGAGCACCACCTGCAGGACGGGAGGGGAAATTGTTGGGGGTTTGGGAAGTTACCTCAGGGTTCACAACAATGGAAACTTCAGTAGATGCATGTCCAGTTAGAAGGTGTAAAAATGCTCAGGACTGCTGACCCCCATGGGCCACTGTAGCTGGTTTGTCTGAAACTGGGCAGCGAAATGCCGGGGGAGAAAATGGAACCAATTCCATCCAAAATAACTTTGCATATGCAAAAGCACAACATTTCAGCCGTGGGTCTTTATCAGATGAGCTACATATTATCAGTACTTTTATTGCATTTATTTATAGCATTCATGCTCCATTTGGAGTTGTTGTATAGTGCAGGACTCTAACGTCAGCTGGTGAATGGCATTATTCAGATGTCCCTGTGGGAAGCAACAACACTCGAGTCTTAAGTCCTCAGCACCTTTACTGATCAAACTGCTTCTAAATTCTCTAACTAAAACGAACTCTTTTCACTCTAGCCAGTTATTGATTGAGTTTTTAATCAGCTCTATTTCAGGTTCCCATAGGTTACAGTTAATTTGTTCATCTTCCCTCCCAGCTGGTGTTAAATGACCGCAGCACAGCTGCAGTGACGATGCACCCATCTATATGTAACACTGTGCTTATCTGCGTCTCTATTTATGGCAACTTTGAATTCCCTGTGAACATCCCGCTGCCTTTATGGGTTCAGAGAAGTTTGCCAACACACTGCTGACACAACACAAGACAACACACAACTCCTCGCTCCTCTCTACGTCTTTCTGTACTGCTCGGGCACATTTGTGCACTCCCACACCCACCACCCCCACCATCTCAACAGTCCTGAAACAAGAATATCCTGTTTCGTTCTTCATCTACCGCTTCCTGTAGAAGGTGACACTTCCCTCTCTGCCGACTGCTTCGGTCTGACAGGGATAATGTACGTTCCCATCAACACAACCTCCCTCCCTCCTCTACAGCCTCATCCCAGCACTAACCAGCAGCCGCCCATGTAATGGATGGTCATGATACAGGCCACTGCTTCCTGCAACTAAAGGCAATGGAAAAGAGGGGGGGGGTGGGTGGGGGGGGGGGGGGGTTATGGGTTTGGTGGTGGATTGCATGTGTCTGTTATCAGTACTCTGCAGTTGACATTCGAGGTGCTAATAAAGTCACACTGTGTTTTAAATCAGACACAATCTCTTTATTAATGTCTTTCCTGCAAAATGCACACAGCTATTCTTGCTCGACATCCAACCAGCTAACTCGCACATATACACACGTCAATGCACGCACACACACATACACACAATATTGTCTGTTTGCATTCGTGTAGCCAGCTCACCTTGTCTTTGAACACATCAGGGTTGCGGTACATGAAGTCACGGTAACTCTCTGTGCGCACTTTATCCTGTGGAAGAGAACATTCAAAAATAAGAACAAAGCACAAGAGCAACTCTGCTGGAATAAAGGGGAAGGGCTATAAATCGACACTCTGCAGATCATTTGCTTTCTGCAAGTTGCACAGCTGCTTTTGTTAGGATGCTTATGTTGTGATATAAGGTTGAAACAACACAGGTCTTCTCACCTCCCCTGGAGGAAAAAAAAAATCTCAGAGCATGGTATGTAAAGCTTTTTGTATGCGCAGATTCAGATAACTGCAGATCATAACGGACTGTGTGGGATTCTTGGAAATCCAAGAACAAATTTATCGGATAAGTACGTCTGGAAGGTATTTTCCAAGTGGAGGTCAGGTCAGGACTCGCTAATTAACCTGCCAATCAAATCTGCCCAGAAACGGCAGCCCCTCCTCTCCGATGGAAAAGCTACTGAATCAGTTGAAATGACAGTAACGTGCTTTAGTGCGAGATACAGGGAGGAAGCTCTATTCAAATCTGGGCTTTTGGAAAAAAAAAAAAACTTTTCAGTTAGAAAAATATTAATAAGTCGCTCAGATAAACTGTCTAATAAGTCTAATAAAGTCCATGCTGATCATCATAACAAATGCTTGTTATGTTATTATAATCAATACATCATTGGTTCTAATATCTGCCTGAATTTTTCTATTGTAGGAAAATGTAGAAAAAAAAAAAAAAAAAAAAAAAAAAAAAGCATTTAGACTTTGGGTTTAATGATACAAGGAAAATATGAAATACTGCTTTTGTGATTTAAATGTTGTCAGAGGTTTGTGGAGTTGCCTCATAAGGCTCTCAAGTGACAGTGTTGTGCTGTGATACAAATCACAGATGAGGAGCTTCTGATTTGTCTGCAGACAGTTCTCATATGTTTGGGTTGAATTTCACCTTTTAAGACTTATTACAGGACAGGCTCAATGTTTCAATACTGACACGCCCATATGTACACTGAAAGATTTATTAGTCTGAACCTGTCCGTTAAGACAATATTGTGTAAAATAATAACGGTGCTTAGACAAAAATGATTTCTTTCAAATCCCAATTTTAGTATGAAGTAAGGAACTGTTTAACCTCGTTTTGATCATGATGGGACACTAAGTGAAACTCAGGCTGATAAAATTTGATTCATTTGATTGACTTCAATCGGAAGTGACATGTGTCTAACTCAGAGAACATGACACTCCGTTTCATACGGCCTCTCACGCCAACTTGTGAAAAGAGTTGATCACATTCTACTGCAAAGCCCCCCCACAACCCCCCGTCACGTGTTCTCGGCCCCTCCTGAGGTTATGATGGAGTTTACAGCCTGAAGCACACACACATGACGCAAAACTTAACAGTGCTTAGCACCAATCAGGACAGCCAATAGGAATATGTGTAAGCACTGCAGTAAGTAGAACAGGAAGGGAGGAGACAGACCCCCACACCCACACCCACAAACACACACACATACACACACACCCTCCTCAGCTTGCTGACACTTTTCAGGTTTCAGCGCTTAAGGAGTGTAAAAATTAATTTCCACATTTCCAGTATTCGCCGTGCAGCAGTGTCTCACATGAGAGCTCAGCTCTTATTGCTGATGTGTCACTTTGGAGAAACTGTCTTGTCTTCAGTATCAATGTGTGCATAAAGATGATCATTTTCATTTATGTGCTACATCGAAATCTTTCAGCCAAGACGTATGCTGATGAGCCCACTTTTGCTCTGCAGAGACTGCTGCACCCGGAGGGAAGTGACTCACAAGACTGTCAAGAGACCTGCAGGCCTGGTCAGTGTGTGTGTGTTTTTGCAGAACTCAGACCTTCAGCATCTCCTCGTGGATGCTATAATGGCCGTAGGAACTGAAGTAGGCCTCGTCCTCGTCCTCCCGGAGCTCGGCCACGGTGCCCAGGTTTCCAGATCTGCTGGTTTCTGCATTCAGCACCAAACCCTGAGCCAGCAGCCTGAAACAGAACAGATCTGCTTTTAACTTCTTGTATTAGGACATTGGACAAAAGCAGTGACCAGAAAGCAGAAAGCACACACAACCTTCATGCAGGACGAAGTAGTAAATGGAGGAAATGAGAGGCATTCATCTTTTTAACCGTCTTCCAAAGCCCTCCACCCAACCTCACTTTCTGTAATTTTCCCTTATTGCCCCCCTTCCTACCTCCCCTCCACACTTTCACCTCCATGCTGCAGTGGAATTTTCCCTTCCCTTTTTTATCTTTCCCCTTCCTCCAAACTTCTCCCACAAGGTATTCAAGGTATTCTGTTGATGTTTCTGCAATACTGGGTTCACTATGGCCCCCTGCTGGCCCAAGGAGTGTACTGCAGCAGTGAAGCAACACGCTGAGGATACTGCAAGCTCTCAAGAATATAGAAAAAGAAAACAACTTACCCATGACTAACAAGAAATAAACTAAAAGGAACAACCTCAACTCAAACAGTGGTTATAAGACCATGAAAATGCAGAAACGTCACTAACTTGAGTTTGTGCAGGTCATCCATGGCTCTCGACAGCGCCTCCTCTGAGAGACGGGATCTCTCCTCAGCGGCCTGTGCCCTCTGCAGCAGTGCATCATGGGACCCAGCTCTGGACAATGGGCACACTGACACACTTGACTCCTCCATGCCACAGAGCTCCTCAGGGTCTGCCAGAAACACAGAGAAGGGGGGAGACAAACAGAAGATTGGGGCTGTGTTAACCCCTATGTTTTTTATACATCCAATTAATTGTTTGCCGTTTTATTTTTGTGTTTGTTCATTTTGTTTTGTTTCTTTCCTGTTGTACGTGATATTGCTGCTGCACATAAAAGTCTTCCTTGAAGAGACATTGAAGCATCCATCCAGAGGTTTTAAAGACCTCTTATAAAAACAAAACTACATTTTCATTTTACTGACACACAAGGTGTCCAGTGGGTTTTACCAAAGTGTAATCAATAATAATAGCAACTAATGATTTTAACTAATAAATCTTTGCTTTTGTTTTGCTTGTTTGTTTCATTCCCGCCAAGATTGGGAAATCATGAAACGATGTTACAGCCACACATTTTCAGCGTCTCTAAGTGGAACACTAGCTCAAATATCAATTACAAACATCAGAGAGCAAGGGCCTCCTTCTAGAGCGGCCATTTTGCACATTCATTCAACAATCATACAAGGCCCTGGAGGGGAGGGGGGGGACACAGACCAATTTCTACAGCCAGGCGAGTCTGTCAAAAGGCCGAACAAGATAGGTCAAGGTCACTCTCACTCAACCGGAAAATGTGTCAGTCCACTCCACTAATGCTCTCTGCACCAACACACAACCTGCTCCTTCGCTGAGAAGGAACCAGAAGAATAAACCAATATTTGTTACTGTTGCAAACTTGACATGTCGTCTGACAAATGCCATCAGAAGTGTATTTAGCCAAAATGTCAGAACACTGAGTACGATATAGTACAATCAATGTCTGAAACCTCTTTCCACAACACATTTTCAAAGTCAGAATTTGGGGGGCTATAACCAAGAATTTAAGAAACTTTTCAAAACCAATAATTCCACAAACACGTACCTCACACAACGAACCAGGAGGTGAAACGGTATGAAGGATTTAAATTCCGCTTTCAAGCTCCTGAGTGCAACAACATGATTGCCCTCCAGGAGAGATTGTGCATCCTCATACCCATTTCTTGAATTCAGCACCTCTCTCCCTCTCTATGACAGGCTTTTCTCTTTCACCTTCCTGCGGCCATTTGGAACAAATATCAACACTTTTCCCGTTTGATGTGTTTGACGACACTTTGTGTAGACAGGTTTGTTTGAAGTGTATTGAACCCTTTACACCTGTTTCCTCTGGATCAGAGCTGAGACCTGGGACAAACTGCAAAGTAACAGCCTGTGAATGTGAGTGTGTGAATTTGTGTTTATGAGACAGTTCTATGAGGTTTTATTGAACATCTGCCAAAAAAGGTTTCTAATATATTTATTGAGTAACTGCAGTAAGTTAATCAACAATAAAGATTGTGTCACCTACTATACCTGTCTGCAGCAGGGGGTCGTCCTGTTGGACCGGCCGCAGGAAGTCTTCGCTCTCCCAGGGTAAGGGAGCGTCTGGCAGCCCCGTCAGACAGGATGCATCACATTTCTAGAAACAAAGATTTTTTTTTAGGAAATAACTCTCCTCATTATTTGTTCCATTGTGCTGACTATCTTTAAGCCAAAGTTTTCTGAAATTTTTAAGACTTTAAAATGTGAAGGGTGTAAATAGAGCTCTAGAGTCCAGCATTAAATCATATCTGAGACCAGCCATTTAACAGAGAGATGAATGAACTTACTGTTGACCGTACAAAGTTGATCATCTTTATGTATCCATAGTCATCTAAACCTAGGAAGAACAAAGACGGTGAATCTTTTTTCCAAAACCAAATAATCCTCTGACTCCTGAGTGAGGCACAGATCATCAGCGTCTACTTACTGTGTTTTCTTATCACGTCTACAAGGTTGACCTGATGCTCCGCTGTGCAGTGCTGCAAGGTGGCAGTTACTGAGCTCAGCAACCTGAGAAACAATTCAAACCAGGGAGGCAAATCTGTTTAATTACATTATATATGCTGAATCAAAAAACCCACTGTAGCACACAGAATCAAACCTTGATTTTTTGAATAATTACATCCGTATAAAATACTTGTGGTGGTTCTTGAAACAGAAACAGCAAATACTCAAACTCCAGAAAAAGGATTGAGCATCCAACTGTGAGCACAATCCACTGCTGCAGTAATCTAACTTATAGATGTATAACATCTCCTAACAGTCACCAATCATATAATTTATAACTAATATTTACTGTTTACAACAGACAAGCCAGAAAATACACATGACCTCTTTGAATATGAGATTCAAGACTTTAATACTTTATAAGTAGTTTCCTTTTTATGAGGCAAGTGAACTCAATTCTTTTTAAGACTATTCAAGACCTGCAAAAAACCTGACTCAACATAGGGATGATAGGGAACACCACAAACCAAGGTAGGAGACTTCTTACCTTTTTCTTGCGTGCACCTCAGATACAAGGTTTTGGCATGTGCAAACCTGTGACTTCAGTGTATTTTAGTGGCTTTTTTACCTCATGTTCTTGGCTCCTTAATAGGAACAATTTGTCACTTTTATTTCTGCCCACAAGACTATTATCAGCTTAGTGATATAGTACTCTGAACTTTTGGCCATGAGAAAACACCATCTAACCTCTGCTGATTGATAGCTACTAATAACAGTGTCATCATCTATCTATCTATTGAAGGTTACAAAACAAACTCATCATCAACAACAGAATGCTTTGTGTCATAATGTAACGGTCTAATTACTATTTATAACTGTAATGAATGAAAGTGGATGTTGTAATAGGCCGAGATCGTTGGAAACAGAATCTTCTAAGAAAAGAACTTCACATGGATTCCTACAATTCAGTTTCCTCTATGGAAAGGGAATCACTGAAGTGCATTTTAAATGACATGAGTGAAAAGAAGTAAATGCAACACCTGTGAACAGACACTCAAAAATGCAAATATCTGCAGGAGGCTGAAAATTCAGAAACAAGAACAGAAAGACTCTTAGCCGCAACAAAGTGTTTGCAAACTGAGATATCTGCCCAAAGGAGAGTTCATAAGCTGCCTAAACTTTTGTCCATGCCACAATTACACATTTTTTTCAATTTTTTAAATTAATGTAATTGAAAAGTAAGAGTGCATAAACATTTGAAGAAACACAATGTCTGTTTGTATTTAATTCTCATCCATTCAAAAATCAACAAAATATGCCATTTGCCCAGGGGTGCCTGAACGTTTGTATACACCTGTATACAGCTGTGTTTAAAGAAAAACAAAAACCATCTCACCTGTCACAGAACAGACACGTAACTGGCTGACTGTCCTCCTCCTCCAGCCACTGCCACTGCTCTTCATCATCTTCAATGTCATAGTCATCACCGTCAGAGAGCTCAGGCATGTCCTCATCAGCTCTATCACCGTCTGTCATAATAAAACCTCGTTACAGCTGCAAGTAAGAGCCACGAAACCCCACACTTACTTCGGCAGTGTTGCAGTAAGCTAACTACTCGGCTAAAGCTGAACAAAATGCTGCTAACGCCTCGTCTAACGCAACAAAACACACAATTCATTAACTATATACGCAATAGAAATGATCGCTAGCTAAAATAAGTGCTTGCATTATCAACAGCTACAGTTTCAGGGTTTATATTTGCTATTTACAATACTCACGTGGGTCTGTGTATTCTGCCATGTTGTCGCCGTGGTTTCACTGGACTTCCTGGTTACGTCTGATGACGTGAGGAAGACACAGGCAAAGTCAGAACGGGCACTTCGTGTGCACCACAAGATGTCGCCAAAGTATTTCATCTAACAAAAAAAAATCACAGACCAGGCAAGTCGTCCATGATGCTCAAAGTCCTGGGCATGAGAGAAAGAAAATTTAAAATTAAATAAAGTAAAAATCATAAATTGGAAATTTATTTAAAAATTCCAACTTGTAAGCAGAAGACAGCACATAGTGTGTGAAGAATACCAGCAAGCGGACAGACATTCCAGAGAAGCGGGGAAAAAAGGCGGAAAGATACGAATCACAACTTCCAGTTACGACTTTCACAATAAAACTCAGAGCGGAAATAGGATGTAAAACTTGATTCTAATCGTGGATTGTTATTCTGTGAAACATGATATTTTGGCCAGATTGCCCACCCCTACATACAATATTGATATTTATTTTTAATGTAAGACCTAAGCGAAAAAAAAGAGATCCTCATCTATCTGTGCTTGCATAACGAAAACAGCTCTGGCTTTCCCATTGTCGATAAGCTCATATAGAACCTATATGAAAACATTTTAATGTATAACAGTGGGATACAACAGAAATACCTCATGTTTGTAAGTTGAGGATAAGCATGACTTACCATCTTGCTGATTGTGGGTGACCATAAGGTGTGGTACTGTCCTGAGGTGGAATATGGCATCCCTTTGAAAACATGTAATTATATTAAATAAAATGACTTTCAATTACAGGGTAAACAAGGATATTTTAAGCAACTCTTCACAATACAGTATTGAAAAACATCAACTTTTACTTAAGCACAACCACGAAACCTGACATTTGGTAAAGTTGTAAAGCTGTGTTTTCTTTTCCCACATTGCACATTAACTTACCCTGTTTTCACACTTAAGTTAAAATAAAGATATTAAGCCTAACTTATATGCTTAGAATATAAACGGCAGTTGATTTCTTCATTCAAAGAGGAAATAACAGCCAGTTTTTTACTCACCGACTGTTGCACCTATTGACTGCGGACGGTACACAGATTTCAGGTCACTGCGGCCATGATAGTTTTTGGCGCGCTTTCTTTCAAGTCCCCGTATGTGGGCGGTGCTTAAAAGCAGCTATCGCGCTCAGTTCGGGTTCCTCTCTGCACGTCCCGTTTCCTGTTCACCTGACTTCTGATGTTGCCACAGGTATGAAAAGTTTCTGTGTTTGTTTTTTCCGCAGTTTACTTTTCTTATGCAGCTGTTATTCATGTTATCCTGTTAAAGACGAGGCCGGGTCTGGGTCGAGAGATCCGGCTGAAGTGCAGTCTGACTGGGGGCCCGAGAAGAGTCCAACGAGAGCGCGCCAGACTCGGCCAGCTGTGTGTAGTGTCCTCCCACAATGGGCCTCATCCAGATTTTGAATTGGATATAAACATTAACATTTTAAACACTTGTTTTGGAGTAAGCGTTACAGAGTCAGAGCCCCATTCATTGTTAGAAAGCAAATTTGGATGATATTACACATTTAAAGGTTATCCCTTTGGTTTCTAACTTTAGAGGAGAGTGCTGCTTGTTCATAAATATTCACCAATCTGTTGTAGGGCAAAGGAATAAGAAATGTGAAGTCTTAAAAAGGGTTGGATTCTCCTTTAAATGCACAATCTATGATTATAATGTTATTATAATGTCCCATCCTCAAAGCATCTTGGGGACTTTATTCAAATGATCATGTAAAATGAAAATGTAATTCCATGATTGCAATGTAATTTTTCACAAAATTATTTGTTGTAGGATTACACTGGACTTTGAGTATGATCAAAGCAGGAGGAGCAGTCAGATTCCATTTGAAAGTATTTAATCTTTTGCTTGCAGGTGAAATAAAGCGTATTCTTGGATTTCTATGTGGGTAGATCCGTCTCAATTTTGTGTGAACAGATTGACAATCTGTGTGTAAATGTGTAATAAAATACCTTCCACAAGCGGACTGTATGATTACAATAAATTCAATGGTAAATGACACCAGTGATCTCTTTACATGGTGGATGGGTATAAATATATTTTATATATATTTACAACGTATCTTCATCACCAGTATAGAAAATCATTTCATTCACTTAGTCGGCAACGTGAAGGCTTACTGTCGCCAAGGCAACGGGTGCCGGTTTAGTAGTTAACGTTAGCTTAGCCCTTAACAATGAACAATAAAATTTCAAAACGTAATTAACATAACACCAACAGCCATACTATCAAAAAAAAAAAAAAAAAAAAAAAAAAAAAAAAAAAAACTTAACCAGGATCCTGTCACTTCATATCTTAGAGCCATTAACGTAGTGCACGTTACTTGTCGCCGATTATTTCGGGGAAAATAACAGCTCATAGAAGATTGGGTGGTCTTACTCTGAAAAGCGGAAATGGCGTCAGCAAGCGATCACGTGTTTTCCGAAAGTGGACGAGTGGTACAAGTCGATTTTCGTCCAGACTGGCAGAAAGTTTGTTTCAAAACTGTACAAATGCAAATCCATAAGTGTAGACTTGAGATCCACAAATGCATTTTCACTTCATAAATAGTTTCTGGAAGGTGTTTTGTATGTATAGATTACACATTTGCTGATTGTCAATTTGTTCAAACAAATAACGTCGATTAGTTCCCACCACCACCCCGTGATTCGAACCCTGCGGAAGTGAGTTTTAAGCAATTTCAAAGGTTTAATTAGGAACAACTTTACACAATAAGTACTACAAAAACGGAGAATTGCCCTTACCCCTGTCTTAAAGTCACCCTACCTGTCGAATCAGAAGAGAACTTAAGCGTCTTTCTTCCTCTAGGACAGGTGGCAGGTGAACACAGCATTTAGCTAGTAGCAGCTAAAAAGCCGGACATTTCTCACAGGAGTTGGCGGAGACCAAACCCGAGGTAGAGAGAGTGTGAGTGGACTTACATTTATCATGGCACGAAAAACATGACTGTAAAATGAGCCTATGCTACACAGGTAGCAAAAGCAATCTGAAACCGTTTAGCTAACAGTTAGCCAATGTATCAATTATGATGATAAGTGTAAATATTAGCCTATGTTTCAAATGTTAAAATGGCGACTCTCTCAATGTGAAAGGCTCAAAGGCCGTGGCTACTTCTATCAGCTGCTACAATGACAGTTTTAAAAGCAAAGCAAACAATATAATCCGTTTTTTTTTTTTTTTTATAAAAAGGTATTTATTCGAAGTCAGACTTTTTCTGGACAAACAGCAGAGCTCTGAGTAGGACTGGAACCTGGGGGAAAACCAAGGGTCGACAGTTTAATTCACCATTGTGACCTTGACAACTTTGGTATTTACAGTCTGGCAGACAGGCCAACAAATACAGATAAATTGCTAAAAAAATGAATTTGTGTAATCACAAAGGCGTACCTTTTATTGGTGTTGCCACCATACAGCATCTGGTGGTTCACTTTAAACTCCATATACTGATCCGTTTCTAGAGGACGGGTCATTTTGTCCTTCTGTTCCTGCTGGTTGTAGCTTTGAGAAGAAACTGTAAAATGATTTGTTTTGGTCAATGGAAAGTCCAGCAACTGCTGAGCTGTTAGACTGGACCTCAAGGTTTGATGCTTGAGAGAGAGTAGCATCTTTGCCCTCTGTCTGCATGGGTGAAGAGGAGTTGGTGCTCGTTTCTCCAGAGACTAAAGGAACAACTGTTGAAGTGATACCTGTTGAGTTCAAACTAGGGAGAAGGGTTGTCCCTGCAGTTGTCAGATTTAGAGCCGTTTCATCATCTGATGAATGGGCGTGAGCAGAGAGATCATAATTAGTAGGAAGTCTCTGGAAAGGTTTGAATTTGCCTTGGACAGGGATTTGGGTTCTATCTGATGGTCCTCCTCTGACATTGTTATTATTATGATTTACAGATGGAAAACCTGTTTCCAAGAACTTTCTACCTGCAGCAGAACTAGCTTGGGGCTGTGTTTTCTCAAAACCAGGCTTGAGGTGCCGGACATGGGCGTATCCTCTTGGTTCAGGCAGCACATCACTACTATAGGCCCTGGGCCTCCATGCTAGGTAAGGCCTCTGTGTTTTAACTTTTCCTGCTGAATTGCTTCCAGGAGAATGTCCCTTCATGATGGAGTCTGTCGTCTTCTCAGTGGGTTGCAAAACTTTTGGTAGAGAGTTTGTGCTGTTGTGATTAAAGCTGTTGGACAAAATATAAGCAGAGTGATACCCACCCAACTCAGGCCTTGTTTTGAGATGCAACTTCTGTGTGTGTAGAGGACGCATGTTGGGTCTGGAGGAGCTTACATGAATCTTTTGAGACTCAGACTTCAGACTAGACTTGATGGCTTTAGTTGGACCTCCTTGACTGCTGTGTGAATAAATGAGGCCCTTTCTGTTGTTTGGTCCAAAGCCTACTGGAGCTCTATCTGCATTAACAGGTGAAAAACCTGCTTTTGACTTAGTTCTGGCACGATGAATACGGGACGGAAACTGAACTGAACCGGTGGAGAATACAGAATCAGAGTTTGCTTGATGAATCCTCTCCTCACTAGGAAAAGTGACTGCTGTGTTTCCAGATGGGTTGTACAGCACAGCACTTTGTCCTCGTGTAACTGATCCTGAGCTGAAGCCAAAATCAAAATGGTTGACTCTGGTTTTTGGAACATTGCTGTTTTGTAATTCAGGAACAACGGGATAAGGATAATGGCTATGAATTTGTGACGATTTAGAGTCAGTGGTGTGATCGTTCTGAGCAGGGTAAATATTGCGACTTTGACTTTTGTCCACGTTTGATGTCTTATAACCAACTGTGGGGATTCTGAGAACAGGGCGTTTGATCCATCTTTCATCATCTCTGTTGTCATTGTGGACTCCCAATGGGTAATGTCCTGCCTGGACATGTAGGACGAAACCTATTGAAACAAAAGAGATTTTCTATACAACAGACAATTCATCTACCGTTATGTTAAAACTTTATCAATACTTAATGGCTGTCAGAATTGCAGATTGACAGATCATTCAGTACCTCTCTGGGGATTCTCACAATTTACATCACAAGCCAGTAGCCAAAGGCAAAACACAGACAGCCTGCAGATGAAAGGGAAACACAGGTTGAGTTCACAAGTTCCCAAAGTGTATTTTGATTAACTCAAGTATTCAAATAACTACTGTCAAAAAGGAATATTGAACAGGACAATTTACCTCAAAAAGTCCGCAGGGCTCATTGTTCAGCTTTGCTCAGAAGAATCATACCCAACAGTAAATCAGGCTACAACTAATCTGTTAGAACAGGAAGCAAAGGCCCAGACCTTTATTCATAAACCCAGAGCAGGGAGTGGCAGATCAACTCAGCTGTTCCACATGTTGGACTAATTGCTGCATGGCCATGATGGCAACACACAAAGCTGCAGGAAGAACATGCTGAGGATTTCCCAAACAATTTCAGAGGTAAATTATCCTGCTCAATGTCACTTTATGTAGAATTTATTTTGTTGTTTCTGTGTTTTGATAAAAATGTGCATTAGCTGTAATACTTGTTTATGGTTACATATGTGGGAGGAGGAAGGCTGCAGATATGTGGGGCAAAAATGTAAACAAAAAGGGAAAAAATAGTCTCTAATATGACCTGATCACTATGGAAGATACATCAAGGCGATTTATAGTACAAGATGTTATTTGTCTAATTCAGCTTTTTTTCCTTTTCCCTGAAATTTTTGTCTGAAAGTAAAACTAGTCTTCACTTAAAATAAAGGATGAAAAATATAGGACTTCTCTATAGACTATCTCCTAGCTGAAATTATCATATTTGTGTACCCATGGCCATTGTTTTTTTTGTTTTTTTTTAAGGGAATAAATTTAATCCTATTTGAACACTTAAGTCACAACCTGAAATTTACCTTAATTTATTTTTAACTGTCTTGGTCTAATAGGACTTTTTCAGAGCTGGCATGTGGAAAAGTACAGGTGTTACTAATAACATTAAGGATGGCTCCATTATGTTCAAGTGTGTGTGACTGCATGCACAAGCAAAGCTACTCAAGTGTAATTAATTTTTATCATTTACACTTGTGCTTTTCATACTGTGACTTGTCAGAATTATCAAAGAACATCGTCATGTTTTACATGTTAAATATCGTACCAGACAGCATGATGTCCAACACAAGTGCTGTTTGTTTTCCATTTATTTAGGGGAAAAATACCTGTATCAGTAAATTTATCAGCATCATGAGTAACCTTTTTCCATCTTGCAGTAGCATAGGTCTGTAGAAATGAACCTTTAATCTTATTGCCTAGTCTCAAGAAAACGTACTGGAGAAAGACTCCAAGTCATTTAGACCTTAGCACAATGTGTGTGACCACATTTAGTCACAAGGGGGGGCTGCTAGATCAAGCAGAGAAAATGCAAGTTTATTTGAATATCATCTCTCAAACACAAAGGCAATGTGAAGTGCTTTACTTAGAGCAATGACATGCATCAAAACAAAATAATGGGTACATACAATTAAGGTAGAAAATTGAAAACAAATAAAAGAAAAACTCTTTCTTTTTCATTAAACACGTGTTCACATCATATTCTGATATTTGACATTGTTACCACATTTATAGTTTAAGTAGATGATTTTGTCTTGTTAATTAACCCAACAAAAATAAATGAAGAATAAACAAATGAATAAGGGATCATATGTTCAAATTCATCATTGCTGTTGTTAATCATCTATATTCCAGTTAAGGCCTCTAACTGGTAACTTAGATTGTAGGACCACAGTGTGGCTTCAGACACATGTAGACAAAATTCAGTATCAACAAAGCTTATTCAAAATTGTTCCATTGCTGTTATCATAAAAACTCATAAAATAAATGGCGTCTGCATGTTAAAGAATCTAAAATTAAAAAATATAAATTGTACAGGTGTAGTATAGATATAGTCATCAGATATTCTTTATATTATCTTTTTAATATTCGATATTTTAATTTAGAGCAGAATAAACACAAGGATTTATGATAAGGCAGTGGTTCAATCTGTTGTCTCAGAGCACAAATGGTGAACATGAAAAAGCCTGACAATAGTTTCCTGATGAAAATATTACAATGTTATTAAAGACCAGAAAAAAAGAAACCCATATATAATTTCAAGATTAAATATTTTGCTTCACAGGTTGAAAAACAGTCAAGTGCTTTCACAGAAACACCCTTTGGTTTCCTGAGAGTAGAAAAACTCACAAATAAATAAAGTTCTGTGAAACTCCTGATGATGATGTGATGAGTGTTTGCAGTATGTAGTCATCTCCGTATATCTGCCGAGAAGAGAAAATTAGTTTGGTGCTATAGGTCACTCAGAGGGTCACAGTGAAATTACTAAAATAATTAATTTTGCACAGGTACAGTTTTAGAGCAAAAGGAATATGATTTAATGAATTTTACATTCTTTTAGGGAGTTCATCTTCTGAATCTTTACTACAGCCATTTGAATGCTGCGCCAGAACATGAATTCGGATCATGATATGTTTTCTTGAAATGAAAGATAGAATCCTTTGTTGTGGCAGCTGCTTAAAAGTGATCAGCTAATTTTTAGATCTGACTTTAATCTGAGGCCCAGAATTTACTAACCAACAATGTTAAGAGTTTAAGTTATGGAAATTAAATAAATATACTTATCGGTCATGAATAATGTTTATTTGTTCTGTTTGTATGTAGTATAAGAGTGCAAGCTGTCATTTAAATCTCTTAAGCATACAGGACTAGGGCATTAACATTAAGATGGAGACAGCATCTTGTGTCTAACTTAAACAGTATACATGGATTATATTTTTCTTACCTCTGTCTATTTCCTGCTCTCTCTTATTTCCCTGTCCTCTTTCCCAGACCTGTGATGTCTTTGTTCTCCAGGATCTCCATCTTCTGCTCAGGTTGAAGCAGAGTGTTTGACACCATCGCTTTTGCCACCGCTTGGATTGGGATGGCCATGGACGTAGAATACACAGCAGAAAAGGCACCAAAGAACTTCCTGGCCAGCCACTCGCCAGGCCGACTCTCCTGCCTGTCCACCAACAAAACGCTGTTGGAGAAAAAGGTATTGATGATTTTGAGATTGTGTCGAGTTGTTTAATTGTAAACAAGCAGTTCATAGACCAGATTTGAAATCTTTTTTTTTTTTTTTTTCCTCCACTGGGGTGATTAACAATATTGATTCTCAATATGTCACACTAGAATGGGGAACTTGTGCAGAGTAGTACAATTAACACTTTGTGTCATGTAAAAGGGTGAAATCACATGTTGTATGGTCTGCACCACATTGACTTTATTGTATTGAATTTGGTACATTAAAATTTCCTACCACACTATTATTATGTTTCATGCATGATTTTAAACAGAAGTCACATGGTGTCACAAGTGCCCTGTTTACTGAATGACGTTTTGGTAACCTGTCAAAGAAATTGCAAGAGGATGCATATATCTGTGCAAATATTTGGTGCTGGCCCAGTCATTTTACACAATACTTGTACATGTTTTACATAATGTATTTATGTATATTTTGGTTTTGGTACAGTTTTCCTTAGCTCAAATGGTGAATATGGATGTCTGTTTCACAAAAGTACTGAATTGAGTAAATGAGATCACGCACCCTGGTCTGTAAATGGCATATCTGTCAAAACCCAGCGCCTCAATATCTGCTTCCACTTGTCCCTGGAAGAAAAATCCATTCATGCTGGTCTGTCAGTGATTGTTTTATGTCATTGTTTATTGAAAGACACACAGAGAAGCTTTAGTTGAGAGAAGAAAAAAAAAAGACTGAAGTGTGTGGAATGCAGTAGAATGAGGGAAATAAAGTACCTTGACTTTGAGGTAGAGGAAGTTGCTGTTTTTATCAGCTCCTCTGGAGGACTCCAGGTGGAACTGTGTGCAGCCTCCTGCTTTGGCGAGCTCAGCTGATTTTAGAACATAGTCATGATCAACACGGATGAATCCTTCCTGAAATAAAAGAGAGAAGTAATAGAAAATCTTATTTTGACATTTTGATGACAGCTTACCTCCAGTGGTAAATTCAAATCTTTATATTACAATAAGTAAAGTAGCAGATTAGAACAAAGTATCAATGAAATCATGATTGAATAAGAAATGTATCATAGTTATGGCTGGACATTAATTCAAAAATAGTGCTTGCTGTCTTTCTGTATAATACTGTGACAAAGTTATAATATTGCAATATATTTTATTGTTGCGTCTAAACAAGTGACAAATGTTTGTAATAATCATCACATATTTGACTAAATGGGGCAAATGAGTTCAACATTTTACCTTTTAATTTTTTAATACCTCAAATAACATCACTCTTGAAGCAACACTTCTTATTAGTTTTTTTTCTCTCCATACTGCCAGACACTTGAATAACACAGCTACTTTGTACTGATTTATGGACTGACAATAAAATGTCAGTATGTATATACTCAGTGAGATTTATTTCCCAACCTGGATTTTGGAGGGTAATGCTATATTGATATTTGAATGACCAGTTTTTCTAAATGTAAACATGTAATATAGATAGGCATTTTTGATTAGAATCCATTTTTAAAGAGTTGTGACAAACATATTGAGAGCAGGACATTTTACAGTTGACAGTACTTGTCATGGCTCTCATGAACAAACTATGTAATAGCTTTGTTGTTTCTAAAATAACCTCAAACATATCTTTAGCATTCTGTCCTACAATTACTGTTACTTACTGGCCTTTATAGTGGAAATGTTAGTTTTGCAATGAAATTGCTTAGTCATTGTTTCAGCCCAGATTGTTTAGTTATTGCTATTGACCAATAAACCCATCAAACCCCAAGAGATAAACAATGCAACACTAAAATCTTAATGAATTCACTGGTGAAGTGCTCGCACTTGATTTAGTAAGTTTAACTTACAACCCCTGCTTTTGCCCTGGTTGTTCCCAGACAGCAATAGCCCACATCATGGCCCTGGAAGGCAGCAGCATGATCATCAAGCTTCTCAAAGTCCACCACCTCTTGTACCTGGAGGCACAGAAAACACAGTGTCAAGCAAAATGTAACACTCAACATGATGAATCTTTGATAATGGAGTTTCTTATTGAAATAAAAAGCTGTCAAGTGACCAGAGCTTCAGTCCACTAACCAGGTTTTCATATGCTTTGCCTTCAAAGGTGAGCTGTCTCCTTCCAATGAGGGTAATCTTGGAGAAGACGTTGCGCTCCAGCAGCTCCTGAAGCAACACCTTGCCCGTTTCCCCAGAAGCACCGAGGATGAAACAGCTTTTATTTTGCTGCTTGAAGCTTTCCTCCAGGGTCTTCATGTCCTCAGCCATGCTGTGTGCCACAACAAATCGACCACTCTGTCAGCACCGTGCATGAGTGCAGGACAGGTAATACTAAAATTATACAAACTGTCATGTGTTTTATGCAGGTAATGTGTGCAAATGTGGAACAAGCTGTGTGAACACTGTTTATCCTCTTGATAGACGGCAATAATCAAGTGTAAAAAATATATATTAAAAACTGGGATGTAGAGGATGCAGTTTGTGACGAATTTATTAGATGATGCAAACAATCCATAAACCAGTCCTAGTTGTGTTTTACATGGTGAGTACGTTTGCCCAACAGAAGGGGAACTTCAAATTGACAGATTTCTTAGAGGAGTTTGGTTTGACGTTCACTATATGATTACACAAGGAGACACAGAGGAACGTTACTCGGTTAAATCAATGTTTGTTCTCTATGATGTTTACACTGGTGGTCCACATGTCTGGGACCATTATAGCTCTTCCCTTAATTATTAGCTTAATTATATTCGCATTTACGTTACATGTATCTTGAGTTTTATACAGCGGCTACTTTCATTCATGAATGCTAACAGAGACCCCCGCTATACTTTACCTGGTGTATTTACCCGGAACAGAGTCGTCGAAATAATTCAAAACCGCCGCAATGACAATAACTATGAGAGTTAAGAACCCGGTTGCTTTTCCCAGGGAGGTGACCAACAGTTTCATAACAGGCATTGCCAAGAGCAACGATTAAATTGCTGGAGCACTTCCTGGTTGCTTCATGTTTACGGACGGTGCTGTCCTCCCGCTTGCCTTGATAGGCTGAGGAAAAAACAGATATTATCGTCACCGTCGCATGTGTCTTGGTGGACGTGCAAGAATGTTAATCATATATTTTATTTCTTGGGTATGATATTTTACTGCACCCCATAGAAAGTGGGAGAAGCTCGAAATTTCACATGCTCCGTTCCCATCCTCATTTTCCACAATAGACAGCGCGGTGGACAGCGCATGCGCACTTGCATTTTGAAAGTCCCTACGAAGAAAAGTTTCAATATCCAATATTTATTTTTCACCCAATCTGATACGCATACCATAGGACCATGCATACACATATAGTGTCCATCTGTGGTGCTCAACTTTTATACTGAACTTGGTACCACTTTATGATAAGTCACCATATATAAAGGGGTTATAATCCATTATTAATGAATATGTTTTTTGTTGAATCAATTCAATTAATCAAGTTACAGACACAGAGGAGATGAATGAATAATCAATAATAAATAGAAACTATAAATAGAAAAAAGAAATATAATAATAATAATCTTAAATGCGTAGTTCTGGCATAGTTTTTATAAGTTGTGCCCTTCTCTCAATACACACATATAAGTTTATTTCAGCTCATTCCGTTACAGAGATGAAGTTACCAGAGATTCAGAGTTTCATAACGTTTAATGTTTTGGTTCAGCTGCTGTAGTGCCAGGTACGGTGAGGGAATAAACAATGGAGGTTCCTTGGTTAACCACACCACAAAGCTTCACTTTTCTAGTTACAGTGAAGTAACTTAAGATGTAAGTTATGGGCATTTCAGACTCTAACAACTCTTTCCTCTACATCTAAATCTCTTAGTTTATGTAGCAGAGAAGGTAATTAAAGCTAGGCCTTTTTAAAGAGAGGCTACCTGGCTGTCAAGAGTTTGCCCCCTTCTTTTGAAGATGCACCATTTGCACTAACCTCATTAGACTGAGCTAACCCTAATAGAACAGCGTTTGATCTAACAACGCCCAGGTTAAAATACAAATTTATTGCATCTTCGTTTACATACATTTCTCTTAAAGCAGGTGAGGGAGATTTAAACCTCAAAAGAACATAATATTTAGCCGTGTCATTTCTAGCCAATTAAACAGGTCATATTCTCAAAAATGCTCGGTGGAACATAAGAAATAAACTTTGAAAAATATGATGTGGTTATAATATAAAGAAGCTGAAAAGATGAGAAGAATAGCATCTGATGTTAAATATGGTACAGTTTCTAGCTGTGCAGAAAACAGGGTCTTGCAGGTAATTGTGTTTTCTTACAGTGATGAAAGCTATTTATACATAAAGCACTGTAGAAAAAAAATGATATTGAAAAGCATTTAACTAATTTAAAATACATTGGATCTTTTCTTTCCAAATAAGTTGAAAAGTTGTCCAGGATGGCAGCACTTGTGTGTTATTTGGTCAGGAAATCCAGCCTGGACCCGGAGTGCGAACCAAACCCTGAAAAATGTCTTTGCCTTTTGTCAGACCTTCAGGGGTTTTCATTAGTCAAAACCTCCACACAAAGAAAGCAAGTACAGTCACATGCAATGAATTCATCAACACCCCATGTTTTTAACACCCCTGCCACTTCGAACACAAGGCATCGATCCAATCTAATAGAATATGATGGAGCCAGGGATGATCCTTTAAAGATGTCAGCAGTAAAAGACAGAAAGAAAAGAGGCTGAGGTTGAGAGAAGAGGCCTTAAACTGGCACTCTGCTGAAATGAAATGTCGCCTCTTTGTTCCTTAGCCACGGGTGCTAATTGGGCCTAGCTGCAGGGAGGAAAGCTGCCGCTGGGCTCCTGTCTGTCGCACCTGTTGAGTCATTGTCTCTCACATTGATTAGACAGGAAGTTGGAGTAAGAAGGCTTATGCCTCAGTGGGTGCGTGGCAGAAACGTGGTTCAATTTCCTTTTAGAGCTCCGCTGCTGGAGGTGGAAATACCAATGGTGGTCAGTGGTCAATTGCGTTTGACCATTGATTACCTTGCACTAAAGGACATATGGATCATAAAGAGTTGGTTTTCATTGGCCTGTTCACTTTCTTTATACTTCAGTCACAGTCTGTCCTACATTTCCTCAACATTGCGTAAGTTTGATGTCTCTGTCACCGCGGTTCTGCCACACTTCCCCCGAAGTACTGTTCAAACAGGATTAGCTTTTAGAGCAGTGGATGTGAAATAATTACTAACAAAAGACATACTTCTACTATGAATTACGTCTGAACTAAGTGATGCAGCTCTTTGAAGTTGAGACCAATATCTCATGTTTTCCCTCCTGTACTTGCAAAAAACGATGTTATGTTTTTACTGCAGGTGCAGGTGAAGAACAGTGAGACTGAAACTAATTATACTCTTAAAAGTTGACACTGACTAATGCAGTTAGTAAGCTTATGTATTATGGGATTTGCTAGTATTAATGGATTGTAATGGTTTGTAGCTATTTGTAGATCTTGGTACTGGTGTCTAAAATCATGCAACTTCTGCTGTTGAGGATGAAATGTATAAACAATAAAACTCCAGCCTGGATGCTAAAGCAAAGAAAAGTCACAGCTGAACCAGATTTGGGATGTGCTTTCATTGTTATTAATCACAGAATTACCAAATGTTTTGCTGTAAAAAAAAAAAACAAAAAAACAAAAATGTAAGTGTTGATTAAAAGTAGAGATGACAAAGCAGCTTTTACATAAACTAAACTGAAGAATGAAAGTGTGTAGATGAAAACAATCTTTTAAAGCTAAAGAGCAAATCTCTGGACTTCATTGACGTTTCCAAACACTTCAGATGGCCATAAACTCAAGTTAAACTGATTTAAAGACTGTACACCGGCAGCAGTTGAGAGCAGTTCAGAGTGTTAATTGATGACATTTGATGGCGCCCTCTGGCACATTTCAGGAGTCACTACTGATCAGACAGTATTCCTTTTGATTTTTTTTTTTTTATTAGCTCTGTGATCTACAGACGAGTGACAAATTAAAGGAAAAACCTGTAAAATCTTTGGAATGATGAATGGTGTTCATCCCTCCAGTTGAGGTCAGAGACTTGTAGAATCAATGCCAAGCAGCATCAAAGCTGTTCTGGCAACACATGGTGGCCTAACGCCTTACTAAGACACTTTATGTTGGGTTGTATTTTTTTATTTAGTCACCTGTCTGTATATGTGTAAAAATTTTTACTGAAATATTGTTCCACATGATAAATTGAATCTTTATTTCCTTGAAGCAAATGCTGAAATTTTGTAAAATTGACTGATATGACAGATTAGATAAAGAAAAAATTCAATTTATCAATGGGACTTGATGCATATTCCTGAATGAAATATGAGCCTGTACATGTATGCCCGCAAATACACATGTCACATACATACACAGACAGACAGACAGACACACACACACACACACGCAAGCTCTACACAAACACAGCTTAAGGTTTAGGACCCCAGTCACACAGACTATCGAGTGTGATGCTAATGATGGTAATTAATGGAGCCTGACAGCACAATCTGCTGCCCATTGTCTCCCAATAAACAGCTTTACAGTCCACATGAGCCACAGAGGGGACGGGAGGTTTAAGCTGAGAACTGAGACAGTGAGAGCAGGAGACAGGCGGGGTGGAGGGTCAGACCTCAGGGGACAGCGCTGATCTTGAAGTGGGGATTAGCTCAATTAGGGAGGCACTGTCTGATCAAGATGCAGGGTTCGATGGTACCTATAGAGTGTGTGTGTGTGTGTGTGTGTGTGTGTGTGTGTGTGTGTGTGTGTGTGTGTGTGTGTGTGTGTGTGTGAGAGAGTGTGTGTGTGAGAGAGTGTGTGAGAGAGACGAAAGCAGCGTACATCATTAGAGCTGACTGTTGCCATTATTTGTTGCTGTGTCTACTGATGCAGCTGGTGTGAACAATAGTCAAGATGATGCCTTTTGCTTTTCTGTGACCCTCCGCTCAGATATCCATTTGTTGTCATACATTTCAATGGTAATTAATCTCAAATGTGTTTTATCGTCCAAATGATAAGAGATCCATGAATTTTTCAGTGTGCATAAAGTCGATTTGTTACTGATCAATTTTATGAGTATAAAACAACATAAATGTTTCGCTCTTGATTTATTTTGATAAACGGAATCTATATTTACTCCCTAAAAAGATTATAACTGTCAAGTTTTTAGGTTTCAGCATATTAAAAACATATTCACTACATAATGCGGTGTGTAAGCTTCATTTAGCTTCACTGACAGATTTTATTTTATTATTTTTACAGATTTTCCCTGAAAAATACACTGACAACTAATTTCTACCCAGATATGTCATGCACTAAATGTTTTCTTTGTTCCCTTCTGTTAAAAGACTGCATTTGCTATTCAGAAAACAAGGTCCCTTTTTAATGGATGCGGTGTAAAAAGTTTGCTTTTCGAAAGTAACCAAAGTCCCTCTAAAATAAGCTTAAAAAAGAAATAACTAGATAAACAAAAGTGGTCAGGTTGCAAATTGTATTTTATGTGTTTATGTCTTATCATTAGATTTTACCTCATTTGTGTTTTAAGTGGATTTTCACCTGGTGTGTGTGTGTGTGTGTGTGTGTGTGTGTGTGTGTGTGTGTGTGTGTGTGTGTGTGTGTGTGTGTTTTGTTATGTATAACCAAAAACAAGTCTTGGTTCTGTTTTGAATATTAAACAACAACAGAAGCTGCCCTGTATATAGTAGTAGATGGAGTGTAATGCCATAAAGTGTGAATGCGGTTTAAATTGACCTCAAAAATTTAAAGGGAAAAATCAAAAGTTTGAGGGGTTGAAACGGCCATACCAGCAGCCAGATCCTCTGATCAGCTGTGAGGAAAGCAGTACAATAAAGTCACTCCACAGTAGGGCAGAGGTTCAGAGTCTTCCTCAGGCTTGGCTTTGTTACAGGCTCAGACTTAAACAATGTGTTTGCAGCGGAGCAGAGTATCATTTGTGCTCAGAGGAGCTTTCCTGCAGCAGAGCAGCAGCTAAGCAGCAATGAGACCTGCTTTTCCTCCTCTGAGGAACAATGTGCTCATTAAAGGAGCAAACAGATTATCACTGTTTTTCAATAGAGGGTCCCAAAAAGAGTCAGGGGGACCTGGCTGCTCCCAGCAGGTAGAGATAAGACTAGACTTGCACATCTGGCCAACCTGCTCCTAAATACTCTGTCTTAAATGTGTGTACATTCAGTTCATTTGTACATTTAAATAATGCACAACTTTTACCCTCATTTAGAAAACACAAACTCTACAGTTTAAAAGCTTGAAATAAAGTGCTTTTAAAGATTTCAAGAAATGCTATAAATAAGAAATAAGAAGGATATGACGAAAGCTTGTGAAGTGACATGTTTTTGAAGAATTGTTCTCTTGTGACCTCAGTGACCAATCAAATAAAAGCGTTGTGTTCTGCATTCAAGTCTTTTTTAAGGAGCAATAACAAAGGGTTTTTTTGTTTTGTTTTGTTTTGTTTTTTATAGGAGTCCAAGCCTTCATTCGTTATCTGCAACTATACTGACTGTGCAGAATGTGAAGATTGAAAAAGAGAGAGCGATGTGATGTGTACTGTAATGACAGTTGTCTTGCCCTGCCTGTGCCACAATGCTTCCAGTGCTGGGAAAAGGTCTGACAGACTTCATTATTCTGAGGTAAGTCCTGGGCTTTTGGATTTCTTAAACCAGTTAGGATGTTTGAAGCCCGAGGGACACTTTCTGCATCAGTGACTCCACAAGGGTCAACGCCAAAAAATATGTGAACACTGCACTGTATTCAGACAGCCAGTTGTTGTTTTTAAAAGTACCATGTGCACATCTGATATCTCTGCACAATCCATATCATTGTCAAAGTTGTCTCTCAGTAGTTTGTACAGAAGCTTGCATGCTTCTGGTTATTTGTGACTCAAATGTGGCACAGTTGGCCAATGGGAGGCTTAAGCCGGGTTTATACTGTGTCCAAACTGCTTGTCGGATGGTTGAATATCTTTAAAATCCTCCTACCCCCACACCTTTCCGATATCAGATTAAAGGTGTCTGTGTCCAACATGTTCTGTAACTTTTCAAAATCGGCGATCCGACGTTCACAACCACTTCCCGCTGTGAATGACCTCCAGGAGACACTTAAAATGTGAAGGTGTATAAGCAATTTGATTGATATTGGCTGTCAATTAGGAAAAAAAAAACAAAAAAAACATTCACATAAGATATGACCTCCATATGCTGGAGATTGGAGACATCATCAGTATCTTTGACCAGCAAGTCTAAAGGTAGGTTGTTGTATCCGTCTGGTGTCAGAGTTTCTGAGCAAAGATGCACATTGACTAAGTATTTTTTTTCCCCCCACAAATACGTCCTTGTGTTACATCTGCTGAAAGTTGTTTCCTTACTAAGTGAGCCATTGTTCTGCTGCTGAGCACTGCCCTGCCAGTCCTTTTTGTCAGCACGGCTTTGTTAAAGTCAGTCAACTAATTCACGGGAGATTCTTTATTCTCTGAGGTTGGAAGTTGTGATAACATTAGTCCTGGATTCCTAGGCCTTATTTTTCCACTATTAATGATATATAAAAAGTATAGGTAGTTTATGTAATTTAATTTCAGTAAAGTATTATCTTACTGCAAAGTTTTAGACATTTATGGCTTATGAAATGTCAGTATTTATTAGTCGTTATCTGTATTTGGTTTTTACTTATCAATTTCTCAATGAGGAACATGGAAAACACAGACAATCAGTTATGAGATTTTCCCAGGAGAAAATTAAACTTGAGACAGTTAGATCTGGTAATAATAGCATAATACACCAAAGCCTCTTAGTAGATATTTGTGTTTGGCTTTGAGTTTTCACTATCAGATCTATTTGCTGTCTTAAATCTCCCTTTTGTGGTAGGTCGGCTGAAGCTTAATGACTCCTTTGAACTGCCGACATCCCCAGCAGAATGGCTTCGGGAATGTCAACCAACTAACCTTTAGTCTCTTTCCCACATCCAGCAATAGTACAGGGCACGTAATACCCATCTTTCAATTCCTGCCCACCTCCTATATTCATAATCGGCTAATCATTTTGTCCATCACACATGCAAACATGAAGCAGATATTGTAAATGAAATGGCAATGGAATAATACTAATGGAACACACACTGAACGATGTTTACTGTTGTGCAGAAATGGAATTAGAGCAAGAACCTTGTTTCTCTGGAAGATAAAATACAGAAAATAGCTATAATGCTTTTCGTGTGCAAAGAACATTATCTGATCTTTCCCGAGCTTTTGAATGCCGTAGTACCTTTGCATTGCATTATAAATACATAGATAATTAAAATACATGTCTTTTTGTTACAAACCATAATATTTGCCATAAAATCTAAAAAAAAAATTAAATTATTTCATACAAAAATGTTTTGATAATTTTCTACAAATTTGCAATTCGACAATCACGTCAAGTCATTTTCCCTCATCCAAATTTCTAAGTTACTAAGCGTTTGATTCGATATTTGTTGAGTTTCGCCTGATTGAACATAAGAATGGAAAACATTTGCCATATCTTGATACATCTGTATTATAATCTTTTAACGTAATCATACTTACTGGGGTAAATCTCTAACCTCTATCCCTCTCTTTGTCACTTTTTGTGTTTCTCATGGACATATACTACCTGCGTTTCTGTCATCAGATGACTGAAGGAAACTTTATGAATGCTACCAGCTAACCAAAGCTAATGGTATTTCCTGGGCTGCTACACTGAGACCCACAATCAAATCACAGCTTTGTATTTTTGAAGTCGTTCAACAGAAACAGAAAGATGTGTTACAGGATGACTGTTTATTTCACCTTGGATTTATATTTTGTATTCATTCATTCATTCATACTCATTCATTCATATTTAACTGCTGATGTCTGTGAATATGACCACTTTGCTAAAAAGGTGTCAGACCTGGCAACATGTAGAATGAGATTCAGGTTTTAAATGTACAGTAAGTTTCCAGTCCTTCCTTCCTGATTCAGCTTCAAGCTGCTGTGCCTCCTGTAATTGTGCACGCACAATAAACTTGTGTTTGATATATTATTGCAGATATTTCCGGCGTGCAGGTGTGGATTGCAGTGACGTCTATAATTACTTGTGGGGGCGGCTGTGGCTCAGGAGGTTGAGTGGGTTGTCCAGTAATTAGAAGGTCGATGGTTTGATTCTCAGCTCTTCCTGTCTACATATCGAAGTGTCCTTGGTGCAACATACTGAACCCTAAATTCCCCACCGTGTAATGTGATGTTTGTGTAGAGAAGAGCGCTGTATGAATACGTGTGTGAATGGGTGAATGTGGTGCTAAGACTAGAAAAACGAATATAAGTGCATTTACCATCTAATTTGAGTACATTTATGAATAATGGCCAAAACTATTGTAGTAAACATAAGTAGATACAAGGTTGTCTTGGTATAAGCGGAAGGCCAAAACTGAGAAAGTAATTATTTAATATTTATTTACTCGACGTACCTCATCACACACACTGTCTCAGTGGAGTCTGGCTCTCTTCTGTTTCTCTGTCTTGGCTTCTGGCTCTTGCTGAGTCTCAGTTGAGTCTGTCTCTTGGATGGGCCCTGCTTTCCAGTGGCCTACAGGGAGAGTGAAAGAAGGAAGAAGGGAGATCATGTCGGATCATGACGGACCCACCACAGCACAGAGACCTCCCTGCCGATGAGCAAACACCACTACAAATGGCAGAGCTGGCTGGACAATCACTCGGTGAATGGAAGCTAATTAGCTAGAGTCTAATGCCAGTTTACTAACACCTGTATTAGCGTGCTCGCTCAGCAGGGAATCGGGGTTGGCCAACAAGCGCTAATCCCTCATAAGCCCAAAGTACTCCTCCCAAGAACTGGCATTAGCATATTCTGCTTTAGCCAGCTGTTGCCAACCTAAAACCAGGCTTCCACAGTGATGCGTTGATGGAGAGGAGGAGAAAGATTTTAATGCTTTTGTATTGGATTACCTGCGAGTTCCCACGTGTATCACATTCCCCCTACAGATTCCCAACGGCTGACTGACTTTCTTGCAAAGTCTTATTTTGTCAAATACAGGGCTAAGTTGGCTTTTTTTTTTTATTTTTTTTTTTAAGTAACACATCATGACAGCATGTTTCCAGAAAAACCTCAAAGAACAGACGCCTTGGAAAGGCAACCATAAAACAGAAGCAAAAAAAGGAAATCCCACACGGGATCAGAGTTTCAAGCTCCGGACCATGTCCTTGAACTTCTGCTTCTTTGTTGTTTTTCTCACATGTTACAAACCTGTAACATTTCTCCAGGCCCCTGGGAAACCCTGCCATGTGCATATGTTCACTTTCAGTCTCATTCCTTTGCTCTTGTGCTCTCCCATCCTCTCCCACTGCCTGGGTGGTGGAATGATTACCCAGTAGCCGTGTGTGTATCAAGGCAAGTGCGAGGCCAGTGTGTGTGTACAAGGGATTAGCAAGCTTTAGCATTAACATTATGACTGGACTGGCTACATTCCCTTGCTCTGCTAATAATTTGAGGGGAGGAGAAGGCGGCCGGTCCATTAGCTCAGTCTGTTTGCTCAGGAGTAGGCCGACTCTGATCCTCTAATTTCTCTCACCGATTCCAAGAGGATCTCTGGCTTTTGTGACAGAGGGATGAGAAGATAAAGGATGGGACTGAGGGGCACATTGATTCAGAGATCACCATCCTCGGGACATTCTGTACACTTACCAAACTAATCAGCGTGTGTAAACACAGCAAGACGTGTTGAGGGCTGGCGGCTAAAAGGCTGGGGTCTCCGGGGTTGATTAGGAAGAGCTGTTGATGGACCACACTCGGTGTCTGAGCTCTCTGATCTGCAGACCACATGCAGACAAACTGGGAGCAGCCTGGCTCATTCGTCGCTCTGTTCTGACTGATTGTGGGTGGTTGGAGAGGCTTTGAGTGGATCCGTTGTGGATCTAAAAAGGTTTTACCAGATAAATCAGGTGTTTTTTGCTTCTCCGATACAGTGCTTGCTTCTCCGATAGTGCCAGTCTTAAGACAGTTATGATGATTTAAGGTTATGAAAGACAGAAAATTACATCAGACCTGAAAATTTTCTTTCTTTTCTCATTTACTTCCTAAAAGGGAGAGCTGGCACGGCAGGACAAGTCGCTGATGCTGTTGTTACATGTCACGACTCTGATTCCACAATGGTGGCATGCTATTTAAAATCACAGACCAAGGTGGCAAAATACCAGCTTTGTTTGGTTCAGTGTAAACAAGCAAAGGCGGCATAACGAGAGGGGGGTCTTCTTAATGGCAGTATAGAGGGATCTCTGTATAAAAGTGGCAAGTGAGAGCATAGGCTCTTTTGTAAATTTGTTGTTGTCATTGTTGTTGTCTCTTCATTTAATTCATTTGTCCAGGAAAGAACAGAACGCTGCTATTTGAAAATGAGAGTTTCTGCTCCCTCCCAAAGGAACTATGATGCAGCTGCAGTGACGACAAAATCGACCGAGCTATAGCTTTAAAAGGTGAGGCTTTGGGAAGTGACAGATAAACACCAGTGTATGAAGGGATGTTTTATTATCTAATTTAAAAGTAAAAATATGTGCAAATTATGCATACTCTCAGTTTTTATAAGAGAGACTAGATGGTCTGCCATCATGAAACGTCACACATTATGAGTGAAATGTTTTTTCTGATATTTAAATATTTTGAGCACGCACAAAGTTCAGATTTTTTTTTTTAACAGTAATATTCTGCCGTTTCTTCAGCTGCTCTTTTAGAAGAGCTGGACTCTGATTGGTTGCGAGCCTCTCTATTGTGACCAGATGACAGGTTAGCACAAATGCTGTTGAATAAGTGGATTCATTTTGAATCTGTCCAGATTTGTTTTCAGGCCCTAGCTCACTTTTCATAGTTAAAGAGTGAACATCAACCAAAATTCAACTGTGGTGTGGATCAAAGAAAATGAACCAGAAGTAAAATTGGTCTTGACGCAGGGATCTTGTATTATAATAACCCATCAATCATCAGATCCTAAGCCGTGTCTCAGAGGAATACTCCTCTGTCAACACACTATGACTCAACATCGTCTTCATTTTAAGTGGACATCAGATCAGATGTCACTATCAATTCCCTAAAGCCACGACCTCTCCTAATACCCCTCACAGCCAATTAGGGAAAGTAATGGCAGCAAACCTTCAATGGCAATGGGCACTAGCTGGTTAGAGCTACACATGCTACCCTGCTAGCCGCTGTCAGTGGGGACAGGGGCTAATGGGCAATCACAGGGAGACTTATGTTGCAAATCAGCCCGATCCGCGGGACTCTACTGGGGATTCCTGTCCAGTGTAGCCTTATTCTGGAGCTTATGATCCAGTAATGGGTGCTTTGGTGGAGATCTGAGAGGGCCCCGTGGGAATATGGTGTCAAACTGGCCCAGGCTTCCTCAGGCTAAAAGGGGGCTTTGATAGGCAAAGTAGCTCAGCACAGACAGCATGGAGGAACAGGTTACTGCCGATAGGATGTGTCACTACTAACTTGTAGAGAAGCAGTTGACTCCTTTCTTATATTGCCTGAACAGAAAAACTTGTATGTCAGATTTTTTTTTCCAGTGATGATGAATGATTTTTGTATTAAATCTTTTGTGTTATTGGTCCATTGGCTCATCGTCTCAAGTCAGAGTGACGTGAATCAACACTGATGATCTTTGATGATGATGATTGTAGTGTAGAGATATACAGACATTGTGTGAGAAGTGAATGCAAACTGTGCCACACAGTGTCATACACACTCCCATCACCAACGTACTGCAGCCTGTAACACTGATGCTCAGTAGCCAACTGATTTGTGTGTGTGTGTGTGTCTTGCTTTCTCTCTTGTCTGCCAGTTTGCCAGACGTGTGTGTTCGGATTTAGCTGAAGTATGATGGACAAATCATCTTTAACCTAATTATCAGCTGATTTGATTTTGGCACTGACCTGAAATTCAGATGTTCTGTTGTTTTGGGGTCTTTAGTCATAAATTGATGTCAAGTCTAAAATCTACCAAGTTTGCTGGGTTCACATTGTATTTTCATGCACAGGAAAAACAAACCACACAAAAGGCTGCAAATGTATTCCTCTTATTATTTGCCTTTAGATATAGATCCCTTCATGAAGTACTACAATCATTAATTCATTCAGTCACTGAGGAAATCAAGATGTCTTTTGCATGAGACAGCTGAGCACAAATCAAAACCATTACAAATTATCTAAAAATATTAACAAAAGAAGTTGAGTGTTTCAGTGGAACGACTACCTCTAACTTCAGTTTGTTTTGCAGTTACTTTAAGTAGTAAGGTGCAAAGTACCAAAGAACAGTCTTCCATACAATTGATCTGGTGTCGCTGTGGTTATTGGTTTTTATCTTCAAGTGAGGATGTCGCATTTCTTGCCAGTGATGATACATTTATAAATGAGTTTCCAAGTATGATGGTTCTCACACTCCTTTTGTGAGTTAGCGGTAAAACAAATGTGCTGTTCGTACATGAACCTGTTCAGAACTGTCACATGTGTGTCTGTCACCACTGAGCAGAATATTGACATGATTGAGAAATTGACCATGATGGTCTCTCATTGCTCGTTATTGATCACGATAATCCTATAAAGGGAACACTAGCCCTGTCGATGTGTATACTTGTGTAGCATGTATGTGTGTGCATGTGGGAGGGGTGTTTAGGCTGAGTTACAGGGGTTTATGCCGTCTGTTGGTCCTGTCAGCGGATGGGTGGGTGTGTGGTGAAGAATGGTGAAGGCAGGTGGTGTGACTAAAGCGAGGACTGGACCGAATTGGGCGGATGCAGGCTTTGGCTGAGGGAGGAGGAGATGGGACAGGGGTGTCACCAGTCGACGGGGCCTGTCCGAAACAGTGCCGTACACCACACCCACCCAACTGTTCCTCTTTCAGCACCCTTCTGCCCATTTCTCCCTCTCTCCTTCTCTCACTCTCTCTGTCTCGCTTTATCTTTCTCCTCCTCTTTTCTTTTCTTTTCGAAATGCATTGTTAACAAAACGGTTTACAAACCCTGGCTGGTACATTATCCACGACCGCCTCCTGTGAGATTGATTTAAGCAAATGGATTCAGAAAGGGAGGGAGGGACGGAGAAG
>NW_019524872.1:437692-456579 GCF_002814215.2 Seriola lalandi dorsalis
GGGGGGGGTTGCATGGAAAGGATGGAAAAGGAGAAAGTGAAAAGGGGTGTGTTCCTCGGAGCAGCAGCTTTACAAAACCACCACATGGGCCACGTTGAATATTCCCTTTTCTCTTGCATTTTGAGAAGCCATACATTAAACGCTCATTATACAGCCTTTATGTGCAAGAGGAGGCTCCCTCTCTGTGAGGGCAGAGTGGCTGAGGATGGACTATGATCTTCCTGCATATGCATGCATGGAGCATCTTTAGAGGCTTTCTGACATGTATGATATCATCATGACCAAAAGATTTGACTTTCATAAAGCCTGACTCAGGAAAGGGAGGGTGTGTCTATTGCAAGGCTCATTTTTTACGGTGTGAATTAGATTGTCTGCAATGTTTAATAAAGTTGACTTTTCGAGGCGCTGGATTTTCTCACGTATTGGTGCAATAGGGAGAATTCTGCATTGAGGTCTTTCATTGTCAGATGTGTAAAATCTAACAGAGGAGTATAATGAAACTCTGACAAAAACCATGTAAGAGAAGCTACCAGTTTCTTTTTTTACAAGTTTCACTATTAAAAAAACCCAAAAAGCACAGAAGAAGAGTGTCCTGGTCCTCGCCAGCCTTTATCCTCACACACTCTGAGAAAGGACACACTTCAGCTATGGATGATTTTCTTTCACTTTTATTTTTCATTTGACTTTTTAACTATATCATTTCACTTTCAACTCCACTTTCACAGTCCTCACTACTTCTTCCAACAATAGGATCCTTTTCTAGAGGTGTGTGTGTGTATGTGTGTGCGAGGAGGGGGGAGCAAAGGTTAAACTGGGCATCCCATCATGATAAATCACTGGTTAATGAGGAGTCCATTGTGTCCTCACACATTGTGTCCCCCCCCCGCTCTCCTCCTCCCCCTCCTCCTCCTCCTCCTCCTTGTGTCCCTTAGACCGCTACCTTCGGGTTGTTAAGCTGACACAGATAATGAACTGGCTGCTTTGAACTGTCCTCACAATATTGACTGGTTGCACACAGCAGATGTCTCCCTGGCAGAAAGCAACTGGTAAAAGCACATTAGGTTAACAAAGAGAGCTTTGCTTTGCAGGGGTGGGGACTGGAGAGGAGGTGGCAGAGGGGTCTGTGTGGGTGTGTTGTGAGGTGGTGGGGGCAGAGGGATGGGGGGGCAGAGGGCAAGCTTCAGAGTTGACAGATCTGGGGGATTATATCAAAACAACACTTTTGTCGATTATGTGACGAAGAGAAGAAGCGACAAAGAGAGGACACGTTTTGAAAGAGAATATCTTCACAGGCTTGCGTCGTGTTATGAGTGTGCTTTGGGTGATAATCTTTTTTTAACTCGTAGTAAATAAACACAAGTATAAAAGGTGACAAAAAAGTACTTTTAAGCACTAAAATAAAAAATTGGAAGGTGAAAACTATAGATTTGCATTTGCAGTGTAAGTGGAAGAGCTAGTGTGTCACCTACTAACCATGTAGTTTAAATATTTTAATGGATGGTATATAGTTTTATATATTTTTAGATATTCTCTTTGTATAGTTCAAGGGTGCCACTGGCTCTCAGTCATTTCTGGAAGAAAATAAAATAGGCAAAATCACATAATCAATCAGAGTGAAGTCAAAGTGTAGTTGACGTGCATATTGATACTTAATTTTTATTTTAGATTATTGCAAACTTTAAATCCACTTTCACAGTTTGCACAACTCACGGGTTCGCTCATTGATGTCTGAAAGCTACATAAAAAAAACATCCAACTGCCTAAAACACAGTTACATGGTCTGTGAAGTGGCTGTTTACGATGTAATATATGCAAAACCACCGGTACGGTCCTTTTAAAGATAACAATCTGAATCACAGTTTGGTGAGTTGATTCATTTGGTCTATAGATAACAAAATGATTAACTTGATTTTCAGTCTGCCCCTCGTTATTGTTGTTGAGTGAATGCAGCGCGGCCTGTGAGCCGACTGGTTTCTTTCTGGCAGTGGGACGGGTGTCTAATGGGTCAATAATAAGCCGTGACTAACCGTCTCCCTGAGGAGCAGCTTGGCCAGACACACACTCACAGAAAGCAGCAGAAAGGTATGAGCCACCAACACTGATTACCATATAATTGCAGCCATTGTATTTGACATGGAGAATTAGTAGCCCGCTAGGTGGCTAACTGGCCTTTTATTCAGCTTCGGACTGGACAAAAAAACACACCCACACACAGACAGAGACACACAACTAATACTGGATGGAATATGCATTTATGTGCACACAATTATTTGTGTCATGACAGTACACCTCCCTTCATGGAAACCTCAAGTCTCCAAAATTTGGAACTTTTCAGGAACAAACAGCTTTTGATGATGATGTGTTTTGATCTTATCTGGAAGACTTTTTTTATTTCAAGAAGATGAAGCTGAGAATCTTTCAGCTGCTTGAGAAATATTCTTTGGTTTTCACACGACAACAGTTAATATACTTTTATATAATTCAAGATAATGATTCAGTAGAGGAAAATCAACATGAAAGAGAGAGCTTCATTTCATTCAGGGAATCTGATAAATGAAATGGATACTTCTTAGCTTCTTTTAAGATTAACCTCCAGCCTTTGTCAGCTCTCTCACACCTGTTTCTGTTGAGCCACCACACGAAATCAAACTGGAAATGCAGAGAAACATCTTTCCTGTTTCAGCTGCACCGTTTTAACCGTCCGAGTTCAAGGATCAGTGTTCATACACACTGGATAATCTGCTGTGGCCTATTCAGATTCCTCCTTGCCACTTTGAAAATTACACACGCCGCCAGTTGTGAAGTTGTGAGCTTTTCCCACAAGGAACCACGTCCTCAGACTTTGAGGCACGGAACGATTTGATTTGGTTTCTGGCATACGAGTCAAGAGGGTTAACAAGACCCACCGCCATGGAGTCCCTTCACCCCACGTGTGGCTAAACGATCACTTCCCTTGCGCGCCTCACATCGCAACAAATCTCCTTTCATGATCACTTTTCACTCTTTCTCTTTCTTGCCTGACTGAGTCTTTTTAAAGTGAGAGGGAGAGGAGAGAGAGTCAGGGAGAGAATTTCTTTCCCTCTTAAAAGTTTTGTGTGAGGACGGCTGAGTGAGCGTCCATTATAGAAAAGGCCCAGACCACCACTGGATGACCCTGCTTGGAGTGACAAAACCCAATTGGTCACGGCCGCCAGCAGCTAATGGGCCAGAGAGGAATAGCCCTGGGTGGGTAATGACTGTATTCTCTGCTTTTCTCTTTACGCCCTTCTGGTGCCCTCGTACCCCCCGCCTTACCTCATCAGCCACCAGCCCCATGCCCTCCCCGTATACCCCTGCACCCAACCCTGTGTGCCCCCCTGGCCTTCCCTTCTAGTGTCACTTACACTAACACACACATCTACACAATGCTGTTGGTCACAGTGTCTGTCTGTGTGGTGCACTTGGCAACAGATGCTGCAGACAGATCAGGCAGAGAGAATCAGGGGACCATATGTTTGGATGAGTCATGGTCCTCCTGCCTTTCCCACACAGTGGAGCTCGATGGAGGGGTCTCTGTCAGACCCAAGTTAGGACTTGTGGTTCATGGAGTCAGTGAACTAAACGGTTGTATTTAACGTAAAGAGGACCAAAGGTTCAATGAGAACCGCAGTCTCCATATCTGCAGAACAAAAGTTGTTTCATCAGTGCCTTCAAAAATGACTCGCATGACCACCAAGGCAACTAAAGCTTCTTGATTAAGATCTGGGAAATATGCTGCTATTAAAAAAAAACAAACAAACTCCAGTCTCCCAAATGAAAGTCACATGTTCTTCACGCCCACCCACCAACCCGACCTTCATATCATGACTTTCCACCTTTCTTACGTAAAGTGCACACTACAGGTCCAGTGTAGAAAAACCAAAGAAAAATGCCCCAAACACTTAATCTACCAATGTAAAAATCCTTTTCCACATGAACATGCTTTCAAAATGTATTGACAACCCTGAACTTGCAACTCAATACTGGCCTTTTTTTTATCATGGCAAGATGATAATTTGTGTCCATGTAAGTGATCATTATGATGTAACAAATGCTCGACTTCCATTTTATTAGCTGGAATATTTCTTTTAATTCTGCTTTATTATGTAGCAAATAATTAAAACTGGTAAATGTTTGGAATTAAGGAGCCTAAAGTCTGTTTATACTTTCACGTTGGCAACTTTCAAGAGTGTGATCATTTAAAGGAAGTCTCTTTTTTTTTAAATTCTCATGTAATTGATTATGGGTGACTGTTTATGAGATACAGGTGTTTGAGGTGGTAGAGGCGCTGAAAAGAAAGCTGCATTTTATTTTCTAAATGTGCAGGAAATCATATAGTGCAGTGTTTAGATCTACCTATTTTAGGAAACTCTGAAAACAGTCATGGGAGTGCTGAGTTAAAGGGCCTTTACCCTGCATATTTCCTTTGGCAAAATCAAAATTTCCAGCTTCTCAACATCTGTGGAACCTGGTGTACAAGAAGCTGTAAATCAAATGGGGTGAATATAATTATGATGCAGTGATTTTGAAAAACAGAGAAAGTTTGATTCTACAACTCAAATAGAAGATCTACTGTCAGTTGGTTTGAAGAAAGATAGAGAGGAAGCTCCAGTGATAGCTTGGAAAACAAAGTAAGGACCAAAATTAAGAAGTACTAAATTCTTAAAAACAAAACAACATTGCTTGCTATTTATGGTGGTTTTTAAATTTGAAATTGGCTGCAGTGTTCTTAAGTCACACTTTTATTGGCCTCTCTCAGCACACACCTTTAAATCACTTCCTGCTTGTACAAAACTGTATATATTATTGCATTAGTACAACTTTGTACACTTTATAGTAATTAGCAGGAAATCTCAACCCACTGTGTGATGAAAATATATAAGTAATCATGATTTGTTTTGATTGGATGAAAATCAGAACCCTGGCTGAAAGTGACGGTTTCCTGTTTGTGAAAGTGAAGTTGACGATAACGCACTTTCTGGCAAGACAGTTTGTGGATGCAGGGTGGTGGTAGTGGTGGAGTGGTTGGCAGTAGATAGGAGGGGTAGATGTAGGAGAGAGGAGGAGGAGGAGGAGGTGGTGGTGGTGGGCAGGTCACACTAGCTCTATTCAGGCCCTAAGACAACACCACACAGAATGATAGACTCCTCAGGATTGTTTGTCCCTCAGGGGCCATTCTCTCTCCTGTCTCCCTCAATGGCACCCTTAGTTGCACATGAGAGGCTCTCACAGGTACCAGAGAGAGAGAGAGAGAGAGAGAGAGAGAGAGAACGAGCACGAGTGTGTGTGTGCGTGTGCGTGTGTGTGTGTGTGTGTGCGTGCGTGCGTGTGTGTGTGTGTGTGTGTGTGTGCGTGTGCGCAGCGTTTGAAGGGTGGAGCGGGGTGGTGGAGGTGGGGTTGTATTTTAGAGATAAAGCCTCCTAGTCCTATGGTTGATTGCCCCGCTATAGACAGTCACTCAGTGGCTCTGAAAGGCTCCCTCAGACGCCAGTGAATAAACTCTTACTCTTACGCTTCCATACATCACCCTCCACCTCCCATCCCACCCTCCTCCTCTGGCAGATCCACCCCCTCCACTCTCTCACTTTGAATTTTCCGGGGATTTGAGCACTACCCCTCCAACCTTCCTCCCTCCCAAAAGTCTCCACACTTCTCCAAAAAAAAAAAAGCCTTTGTCTTTCTCTTAACCTTTCCATACTTACGAACATTAAATGGACAGTGAACATTTCCATAGTGATCATTGTAGCAACAATGCTGCTATTTGGATATTCATGACTTATTGAACATGAGGGACCGTTAATCTCTGAATACTTTTTTTTAAAGCTTTACAGGAAGTATGTCGGTATCAATAATCTTAAATTAGATACATGATATTTATGGATAGTGGTATTTTGAGGTATTTCTCTGTTCATATTGCTCTTGTAATTGTTACTGCTGACACATAAAAACATATGATATGAAATAATAACATCTGATAGGTAGTGCACTTGTTAAACCACTTTAAAGTTTGACAGCTGGTCATTTTGACCAGTGGCAGGAAACAGGAGTGCTGCCCTCTGTCAGTCGTCTTCCTTCCTGTTGACAGACGGATGCTGAAACGGCGATGTTATCCTGGCAAGCTAACCATTAGCCTGCATCTCTAAAGGCCATAGTTAGCGCTGTTGTGGCTCTTGTCAGCAGTTTCCTGGCTGCAGGAAGAATCCATCTGACACTGATTGACACAACAGGATGAGCTGACTAATTCATCCTAACAGATCAGAGGTGGGAAGTTACTAAATACATTTACTGAGTTACCAAGAACTGCAGGAACACGGCTTTGATGTACTGGTGATTAAAGTTTGAGAGAATGTCCTCCACTGCATTTTAACAAACAATATTGAACCTTTCATGTGACAGCTTTAATTGGTAGTTTGGTGGTTTAGGAACACACACAACTTGGTTAGAGTCAGGAAAGATTATGGTTTGGGTTAAAATTACTTCTTTTTTAAAGTTAAAGGACATTTGTTATCATGGTTATAATAATAAACGATGTGATTATGGTTAGTGATGTTGTTATTATGATTACAAGAAACCATTGGTGCCTGTTGGCAGGAAACAGGAAAAGAGCAGTGATCTCCCTTGTTAAAATCTGTAATTTTGTTGACTAATCCATCCACCACAACCCTCTGTGTCACACTACTTCCTCCTTTGCTCCGGATAGGAAGAGTCATAATTCCAGTTGTACTAATTTGTAACTTGAAAATTGATATATGCTGGTTTTGGGGATTTGCTGAAATGACTGCTGCTGTTGAATTTTACGGTCAGTCAGTCACAAACTCACCCAACCACCAATTTTTATTTTCCTAATACTCTGAATAGCAGCATTTCGCACAATGATTGTTTTCTAATATTTTTAAGTTCTATCATTGGTTTACTCTTACTTTTTGAAATTTACTTTTTAAAAATGCAGGACTGTTACTGGTAATGGAGTGTCTCTCCATAGTGATGTTGTAAAACTTTAACTATTCTGCCGCAGACCGGCAAACAACAGCTTCCAGAGATAATGTGGAAAACGAAATAAAAAGGAAAAGAAAGTTATTATTCTCGGTTGATGTGTCCTGCAGATTAAAACAGAGGGAAAATCCAAACGGTTATTTTGAATGCAGCTCAGCTCCCGTGTTGCAGTGTCTCAGGACTGTGCAGTGAAGATGAACAGAGAGTCAATGCGCCCTCAAAGACCTGGGCGGTGAAGCTTTCCACACAGCGATTTGATTGACACTGTCTGTCACAGGCAATGAACTCAACTCTCGTTCTTCTTTCCCTTTTTTTTTTTTTAACTCTCTTTTTAACCCCCCCCCCATGTACATGTGAATTTCTAACTAAGTTTTACAGTTATTCATTAATGCCTCTTAATTAGTCTTCCCCTTTCTCAACAGTGATACTACACAAACTCACATTTACATTCTTAAACCCCTGACTTCCCAGTCACTGTAATACATTTACATTTTCTAACCTTTATATGTAAAGCCAAGTGGCCAGAGGAGCTGAATGTTGCCTCCTTATGGTGCAGCCTGGTTTAAGCCATTCAAATTCAGCTTCAGTGTGGAGGTGCAGGGCTTTGCATATTCCTCAGTCCTCTGGGACCTTAGCACAGGCAGGCCTACCTTTGTCTGTACCTCAGCCTGTGGACCTCGGGGAGTTCTTTGCTCTGATCAGGCCTCAATTTAAACAAGTGAAACAAAAAAAGCATTTAAACCAACCAGGTTCCCTCCATCAGAGATTTATTTGCAAGCTGTTGCCCTTCTGCTCCTGCTCCGATTGTAAATGCTAATTCCTCAGGTCTTTTACATTATTTCCTAATCTGTACTTTCACCACACAAAAAAAATTGTCCAATTTACCTGCTTTTGTAAGTTCTGAACTCAAACTCAGCGTGGTGCAATTGTGAATCTTCTAAATAGAAGGTAAAGATTTTAAGCAGTGTTTCTTGAGGGAAAGTAGGTCATCTGATTAGTCTTCTTTTTTTCTCCAACTGTTATTTTCTTTTTAATGACACATTCAGCCACTTCAAAATCTTCTTCAACAATAGATCTAATATAAGATACCCTCCAGCCCTCTCCCTCACCTCTGTTTCAATCATCTCATACACTTGTGAGGAACTATGGCTAAATTAGTCTGCTTAGAAACGGAGAAGTGCCTTAATTAAAACTTCATCCTCTCTCCAAATCCCCCTTCTCTGCTTTATTCTTCTCTTCTCATCCTCTTTCCTCCTCCACGGCCGCGTCTCATCCAGCAGACAGAAGGGGGGCATCGTTGACTTGCACTCCTAGGCTTTCACTTGTTCGCCGGCCTCAATAGAAACTCCCTGTTAGATACAATGACCTTGCAAATTAAAGGAATGACTGTCCAAATTAAATCAAGCAAGGCAGCCCCATGCAGGCAGCCGGGCTCTCAGTCTGAGCTTAGCCTGCTCTCTCCTCACACCCCCTCTCTCCAACCCTTCAGTCTTTCTCATAAGCGAGAGGTAAGCGCAGAGAGTGAATGGAGTTTTTCTTCACAGTCCTCCTTGAGATGCTACTTCTTGCTAATTAACTAGTGCTCTTTGTCATCTCCTCTGTGAGTATGAAGGACCTTGGGGGGACTGAATAGAGCTTTCTCAACTGGCAACCTTTGCCAACTGTCTCCTGCTCTCATGAACTCTTCATTCTGATCTCTTTGTCAGATGTTGCAATAGCGAATGAATTGATAGTGCTTTTATTAATTAGTTTTTTTGCGCGCCGTCGATGCCATTATCGTCACCGACTCGTGAGTTTTTGGAGGGAAGCGGCCGATTGTGATCAACATTTTTGTGCTTGCCAGTCATCAAAAATGAATTTTCATATGAAAGAGGAGTAAAAACGTTAACTTCAAAGTGTTTGTGTGTGTAGTCTCTTTGCATGTGAATGCAGCCATGATCCCTGGACTCAAGAGACAGCCTATCATGGCCTGTCATCGCTAATCCTTGAAATATTGTCCCAGTTCAATGAATGGTGTAAAATTGGAACATATGTGTCATTATTCTGTAAATCTTTCATTATACCGTGATCGCCTGCTTGTCAGCCCATCCTCACCTCCTTTCACAGACCATTCCTCACAAGCTGCAAACATCCCGTTTAACAGTAATTATTTGCAAATAATGTCAGATTTTACAGCAAACACATAGAAAATCCAGTTTCTCCCATTGCATGAATGATCGCTGTGGATTTACTTCAAGGAGATGCATGAGTAAAACTATGTGTCTGCCTCTGACAACAAATGGTAGCTATAATTTCCCATCCATCTGCTGGGATCTTGGAGATTGTCGGAGATCTTGCCAGGCTGCGCTGGTTGGACACACGTCGTAAAGCTAATAGGGTTGGACTCCCAGACTGTGACACTGAGATTTGCTTCTCCCTTGATCAATTAGTCTCCGCTTGTCCCACTGTATCAGCCTCAGAGGAAAGACTGTAAAGATCCATCAAACTGTTGACTCAAAGGCAAGACGATGGGAAAAAAGAACCACGAACCTAATAGCTGGAATCACACACTATCCCATGAAAACTAGATGGTAAAACAACTGGAACCAAAACCTCTTGCTCTGTGTGTGGCACAGCAAACAATAGGTCACTCTCTAAGTTTTACATCTTCCATATTCCCTGAACAGAAGGCAAAGGTGTAAGAGGTCATCAAGCTCCTTCCGTCGTTGACCCGGCTCATATTTTACCAAATGAAAGGATGACATCTCTTTTCAAAGCTTTACCTAAAGTGATTTTCTGAAGGCAAGTGAAAGTTTCAAATTCCTGCTCCCCGGCTTGTTGTCTTTGGAGTGGACTCTGTCTCAGGCCATTGTGCTCCCCTTGACCTTAAGTGTCTTATCATTTGGCCCTGCAGAGCAGAGGTCACTCTGCAATAGGTGACCCTTCCCCCTGCCCGCTCCATTTTGCTTTTGTACAAGTACAAGAGGTCTCTATACGAAGACTCTCCAGCTGAAGATAATATACAAAGTACTCTGAGATAAATCTCAATGGAGCTTTTGAATAACCAAGAATAGAAGAGGAATGGAAAAGATTCAGATAATTCCGGACAAGATTTCCAGACTTCAGCAGTCTTCTGTAAAGTTTGTCTTCCATGTTATTTCTGGTGGACTGGTTTAACCCCACATCCTGGTCAGGAGTTTATCATAAAAGGCCAATTGCAATCCTGGTGTCTCTTTGTTCACTTAGCTGATAACTGGGAGAAAAAAACCATGAAAGTACTCCCACCTCTCCCTGTGTCTCTGATTTGGATAAAGTGGGTCATTTCTCGCTCATTAAGCTGAAACGGCTCTGAGCTCAACATGGCTGCTAAACCTGAAGAGAGAGGAGGCGTGAAGAAGAAGAAAGGGGGAAATGGACTGCAGGAGATGGTAAAAGGGATAGACTGGTGATGGTTTGGAGAACTGACAAGCAGAGGGGGGAGTTAAAGACCTGGGGGAGCAGAGGTCACCTCACCTAGGGCCTATTGGATCTGCCATAATGCAATGATGGGATCAGTTACAGGCCACACTGAGACAGAGAACCAGCACAGACCAATGGCTTTAAATGGTTGCATGTGACTTTGAGATGCAGGACTTTGACTGCTCCAGGAATCAGACCTGTGGGGTCTGCTGTGTGGAAAGTCAGTCAGACCGCATTACTGCTGCCCGTATGACTAAAGACCCTGACCGTCCTGATGGTCATCATGCCTCACAAAGTTTCAACGGGGTAAATGGACCGGCTGACGGTCCACATCCGGGTTGAAGAGAACTGCAGTGGCCTTACCGGCCTCTGCTGCTGGCCACCAGCAAATTGCCAACTCATACTGAGGCCCACAGATGTTTCAAACCATGTGACCGCTGTCAAGGCTTTATCGTCTGTCTAGGGGAGTTACACAATGTCTTTGTTTTGGCTTTATACTGGACATGAAATGAAATGGTTATTATGTTCAAATGGCTGGCTCTCAGATGGGACTGCATCTAATTACTATTTAATTCTCAGTTGTTTTTTTTGTTTGTTTAGTCAGTTCTAGCCTTTACCAGCTCCCACAGACTAATGCAACATTTTCAAATTGCTTGTTTTGTCTAACTAACGAACTAAAACCCAGTATATTCAATTTCCAATGAACTAATGGAGAGAAGCAACAAATTCTTACACTTGAGAGGCTGGAGCAAGATAATATTTGTGTATTATTGCTCATTAAATTACCCACACAATTCAGGAAAATTGATGCATATTAATTTTCTGTTGGTCGCGTTTGATAATAATGTTACTAATCATTTGTCGTAAGATGGGGCGCTATGTATTAAAAGGTGTTAATAGTCCTGCACTGATGATTTGCTGTGGATGTTAACTAACAGGGGAGAACAATTCAAAATGTGTTGTTTATGACTGCACTGTACAGTGCGTCACGGAAGCTTGAGGGAAGGAGATTCATCCAAATATTTCAGTCAATTTGGAGGATCATAAAATGCATCTGTTGTGTGATGTTTTAAAGTTCATATCAGTAATTTCCTCGGAGGCCAGATTCAACAGGAGACTTGGCTGAAACTCTCTTGAAACTTCTCAAATGAAATCCACAGAATCTGAAGGTCAGCAGTGTTTTCTTTGGTCATGTTCATTCATGACAACATAAACACTGAACTCTTGCTCCCCGCTATGTTTTTTTTCCCCCCTCAACGTGAAAGAAGATGAGTGGAAAAAGCTAAATGTTCTGTCGTTTTGTTGTTGATCTTCGATTAATCATGAGAGGCCAAGTGCAAGAAGAACCGTGTCCAGCCTTGTTTATGCAGGGCTCAGCTAGGGCCCTTCCAAACACACACACACACACGCACACACGCACACACACACACCCACACGCACACACACACACACACACACACACACAAAGTGGCACATGCAAACACACACTTGTGCAGCAGGAGCAGCAGCAGCACTGAAAAGATCACTGGTTTCCTCCTGTTATGCAAATGCATCAAAACGCTTGAGTGAGAATTATATATGAATCCAATGAGGCTTTTTCTCTCTTTTAGAAATGCTTAGCCACAAGTACTGAGAGCCCTCAATGGCAAGCGTCCGCTTCACTCCCTGGCCATGCGTATTATTCAGCTTGACGAGACGCAAACTGACATAAGCACCCGGGCTCACTTTCACCCACTGGCAATCCGATTATATGGCCAACACGGCATCAATGCTGCAGGGCCAACAGGCAGTGAAGTCCGTCAAGCATCCCCTCCTCCACCCAAGCCCCTTCTTTCCCCATTCATACCTTCTTCTTCTTCTTCAACTGCCCCGCACAGCCACCCCTCCCACACACACACACACACACACACACACACACACACTTCTTCAAGCCTCCAGTCCCAGTAAACAACAAAACTCCAGTCCAGAATCCTCAAATTGCAAGTTATAGACCATGCAAAACTCTACAAAAAAACATGGAAAAATAGTGAAGTAAAACTTTTGCTTGCTCGTTTTAAGGGACTTATCTTTGTCTGTGCATGACTAAAACAAGAAGTATTTGCTCATTTCATAATCACTCATGTTGCATGTAACTGAAAAAATCCTAAACAAGCATTTTATTACATTTTTTTGTCTATCTCAAGCTTGTCTCTGCCAGCTGTGCTGCTCTGTAGAGCACAAAGACAGCATTATACAGCTGCATGTGGTGGCCCTCTGAACTCTGTCTAGTGCCTGTTCATTCCATAATAATCAGATATTAGCAGCTATATCTATATCAAACAAGTGCTGCAGGTCGGCCTGACCAGGAGAGTCACCTCTAACGTCACAATGGGACTCCTAAGCTAAACTGGTGTTGACAACCACAGAGCCTGGCCTTCTTTTCCGTGCTGCGCACTGACGCTTGGGTCCTCAGACGGGGCACCCGTTGAAGCAGTGGGTGTTTACATGACGCTACCCGATAAGACTGCCAGGTGCTCGGGGGGGTTGGAGTGGAGGCTCCCCTTGCAAATCGCCCCGCATCCGTGAAACTAATGTAGAGATGAGATTAAACTTGCAGAGAGATACATTTGCAATTGATTAACGCTGAGCCACTGTGACAAATTGTATATACTTTTGAAGGAGTGTGTGCAAGTCTTTGTGTGCGTGTGTGTGTGTGCGTGTGTGTGTGTGGATTTACTACAATATCACTGCCAGATTATTGTTAAAACTAAAGAGGCTGGTTAAACAACTACTACTTACACCTGATTCTGTGTATTTTTGAGCACTAGATGCTTTTGTCAAAAAGGAGAATTAAAATATTTAGATGTAAATAATTTCTAATAATTTTAGATGGAGTTTAATGAGCCAATGGAGGATGTTCCACCTGCCTGCCTGTCCCTTCTAAAACAAGGATTTAGAGGACTACTGTGCTTCCTCTGCACCCCTCTGTTTTGTCTTGTATTAATGAGCAATTAACTTTGCATACAAGGTCACGGACAATGGTATTGGTTGTCAGATTATGCTAATGCTCTTGGCTGTGGCTGCACTGAAAGAGGACAGGGAATCCCTGTGAATAGAGAGGGTTGTGGCCTTTCTCCAAGATGAGAAAATGATATGCAAACTGTACCAACATGCGCTTTAAGAGGATTAGGACACCACTCGACATCCATACTGACAACTGCTAATAAATGAACAGCAAAAAGGAGAGGCAAGTGTCCCGGTCTGGACTAGACAGAACAGCTCTGCTTTGACACTTTCTGCAGTTGAAAGTGGAACTTGTGTGTTAAAGTTGGCGCAGTTAATGAAAATGTAAACGTGATATGCATGATCTTAATGATGTGATTTGATGAGTGAACGTGGGGGGTGAAGATGAGATCAAAATTGATGACAAAAGCCCAACTGAAAGAATTCAGTGTGGGGTGAGGCAGATGAAAAAAGAGCCTGGGGTGAAACTAAGAAGTTGAACTCCCATGACCAAGTGAGAGGGAACAGGTGCAGCCAGAGTTCATATAGAGCGCTTTGTGCGCTGATATGGCTCCAGTCCATTTGGGGAAGAGGGAGGGGCCCATGTTTAATACAAAGTTAATATCGATTTAATGCTTGTCACTGCTCTTCTGAATCTTGTGGCATTGCTAATTCGCTCAGTGTTGAGCAGGGCTTTTTCACCGCCTGTGCCAGATGCTGCAGGGACCTTAAGAGCCGCCGGTGAGCTGAGGTGAAGCCGCGGCCAAAACACCCCAAGTGGGAGCCGCTGCCGAGGTGAAGCCCGGTCACAAACTGAATCGGCTGAAATAGATGTTTGGTTAACTTCACATGGCAGGAGCGAGGATTCAGTGCAGCTTCATCCGAAACCTGCACAAACGGTCACATTTAAAGGCTCCATGGGCTCAAGAAGTAGAGAGAAAGTTTACTCAGGAAAAAACAATACAAGTGAAAAGTATTTCATTACTCAGAATTGTGATTTTTCAAATTAAAGTATGGTCCAAATTGGACATATTTCCAGCAGGATTAAGTATCAAAACTAAAAGTATTTCCTATGGTCGGTGTTACTTTATTTAATATTATCAGCCAGTTACGTATTTATATCCACGCAGCATTTTAATGCAGCTAATTTTAACTGCTATATATACTGGTGAGTAGTTTAATCTATAACAGCGCAAAATTGGAATCTGCATTAAACAAGTATAGTGAAATATAAAATATCATAAAACCAAGTGCAAGTAGGAAACAGTACTTAAGGAAATTACTATCAATTATTGTTAGTTTACACAGAAAAATCCCTATAAAAAGTTCTGTCAAAGTGTCTGCCACTCAAATTCAACTTTATTTACTTATCATCCTTTAATAACAATATTGTTACAATATTCCCACTGTGTTGTTAGAAACCTCTGGTTATTAGTGGGTCTAAAGTTGTATCTGTCTATTATTTAATGGCACTTCTAAATTAATAATATGTAATAGCCTATCTATTAACTGACTTACCTGTGTTGCATGTACTGCCACAGAAAATGGTTAAATGCTCAGGATGGATGTGTTAACAGAAATAAAAGGCCCTCATTTACCAAACCCTGGTGGAGTTGGATGCAGGCTTGAAAGGCTGAGGGGCTGAGATGGATGGACTGGTGACCGGTGTCATATACGAGGCTGCAACCAGTCAGCACAATCTGTTCATCCTGGGTAAAGTGAAAAGATGGGGAGTTCCCTTTCCTCGGTGCGTCCACGTCACCGATAAATAATGAGGGAATAATAAACAGTTAACCACCTGTCGGACCCGCGGCACAATGGCGCGGCCCATAGAGAGCCTCTCATGCATGGGTAACATATTTACTCAGCCCCTTTCACTTAACGAAGCAGAAAGAGACTCAAGACAATGGTTAAGTTCATCTATTTAGTAAACCTGCCTGGCCCTGTCGGAAAACGTACAACAATTCTTTAATAATCTATAATAAATTGCCTATAGCCTACTGTACATAAATATATCTGGAAAATCATGAATTAATTTAGGAATATTCTGGTAATCTACAGATTAATATGAATAATCCTATTGCCTGAAGGGATATTATAGGGACATCCTAAATGATAAACATCAGTAGGTAATCCCTATGGGGGTATTAACGTACCATAAACATAATATGAATATTATAGTCTATATGACAGAAATACTATATTGAATATTATCATAATAATAATAATAATAATAATAATAATAAAATTAAACCGAGTCAACTGTATAAATTAAGCATTAGACTCCGGCGCACTGTAATTTGTAATAAACGTATATTGGTGATGGGAAATAGGCTCCTATAAATTATCCTATAATGCCATGTAAATTTTAACTTGAGATGTTGAATCCCTGCAGGATAATCATGCTACAATGATGGGACCTCAGTGGGCTCTAACAGGGGGTGGGGCTGTTGTTGGTTGGTAATATTTCAGAGATGTGCTTTTAATGGCTTTAATTCAGCCGCAGCCAGCTGTTTTTACTCGGCCTGGTAAAGGAGCGGGGACGTGGCAAGCTTGCAAAGCTCGTAGAAATTAGTCTCGGTCAGCCAGAGCAGCCTATGCTTCCTGCTAACCATCTGCTTACCGCTCACAAAAGGGGGATTTCAGGCAGCCAAGTAAAGGAATATGGGCTCATAAAAAAGCATTGAAGGTCTCGTTACTTATTGGAGGTGTAGCTGTGGTGGCGCAGCGCGGTGTTAACGCCTGTTTGTGCGTCCTGCGCTCATAAAGCAGACGCACCTCTGATAAGCCCTGACTCTCTCCAAAGGATCATTTCACGGAGGCGTTCCCTTTTTAATTATCGGATTGTGGCCAATTTATATTAGATTGATGCTGAACTACTTATCATCATTTGAGCTGATGCCAAATGATGCTTCACTTCAGTCAGAGGAGTCAGTCGGACTCACGTGGACTGTTGTGGTGTCGTATTTAAGTAAAAGTTTGTTTACATGCACTTTTATTTAACAGCGAGACTTTCTTCTTCATGACTTTTTTATTAACTGGTGCGACAGCCTGAACAATTTCACTGCGAGCAAAACATAAAAATATTTAAAATATTAATACAGTCAAAATTAATTTTATTTGGTTTTTCATATTAAGAGAAGATTTATAACATTACATAATTATGTACATAATCAGTAAAGCTACTCTCCACAGAGATATATATTTTTTATAGTTGTGTTTTTCCTTAAGTAAAAAAAGATTAAATGAAAGATGCCAAACATGTTACTTTTAGGCCAAAAATATGAAGTCCAGAGCTACATGACGATAAAAGCTATGAATGAAAAAAAAATGCAGATTAATAAAAATAAAATTAAAATGTTTTTTCGTTTCTTGAATGATTTTAAATCTAAATCCAAGGGTTTTATTTTAATTGCGTTTCAAACTGGCAACAATTAGTTGTTTTTTCCCCTTTTGGACTTCGATGCGTTTTCGCCTGATTACTCTGCTTTAACTGGTTTTCAGGGGCAAAGCTGACAGAACACGACTATCAGGCTCCAAGTCGCTTTAATAAGAGTTTTATATGGGGTCTCAGTGTCCGCTCATATGAATGCGTTTTAAATCAAATCACAGATGCACTTTTATTCAGCCGGTTAAAATAGCAGAACAAAACCGTCTTTAGAAATAAAGCTTTTTTTATTCCACTGGGCTTTTTTTTGAAGCCGAGTGAGGGAAGGAGAGAAAGGCCGAGGGGCGCCTCCTCCGCAGCTGAGGGTGACAGTTAGTTCATGGTTAACAGGATCATGAGCGCACGGCGCAGGCCGCACACTTCTCCTGTGCGCTCTGTGCCGCGGCTCTGCGCACTGAATGAAGCCTGTGCAAAAAGAGTGATATTTAACACATCTGTTAAAGCGTTTTGATAGCAGAAATCCGTTTAAGACATTATTCCATGACGAGGGCCAGATTGAGTGTTGAGAATCCTATGAAACCCTACAACTGATTTACATTTGAGATGCTGCGCATCGCATCTGCGACTAACAGAGAATGTAGATTTAACAATAAACACAGTCTACTCAGTTGTTTTGTTTATAGTATTGGATAGTTTAAAGCTTAGCTTTATGTACCTGTAGCTATGTTTGTTTTTCAACTCTGAAAATAGAATAAAAGAATAATTTAGCATTTTAACGAGTATATTTTTATATCCTGCATAACAGAAGGACACAGTGAAAGGAAAAGAATAAAGTATCTTTCTTAAAGTGCTCATTAAAAGTCCCCAATAATGAATGAATCTGCAAAGATTGCTCTTTAATTAGGCCGCTTGCCTCTGCCAAACAAAACAAATTGAAAGGAAAGTGGTCAACATGCAAAATTGATGACTGAGCCCCTTTTGTGGACGTTACATTGTGTGTTGCTTGCTTATGAAGTCTAATGCAATCATAAATTGCGTCCTCTGGCCAATCAGCGGGCCGGGGGATAGGGCATGAAAGCGACCCATGTGGAGAACTTTGTTGAGCCCCATTGTGAGGCTGTCAGCCCTGAGAGGAGGGCCGGGGGGGCAGGCTGCTATAAAACTCCTCTCCCCAGAGTGAGGAAACCAGAGGAGTTAGCAGCCATTCACACGACTGATTCTCTCCCAACTGACAAGAGGAGTATTTCAGATTTCACACTGTTTTTTAAACCGGGACCATGATGATCCCAAGCGTCATCGCGCCTCCTGCCCTCTACCCGGGGCTGTACCGCCCCGCCGCGGCTCTGCCGCTCCATCAGACCCTGCCGTCCGCCTTCCCGACCCACTCCAGCTTTCTAGTGGAGGACCTGCTGCGGATAAGTCGTCCCGCCGCCTTCATAAACCGGACTGTCCCATCAGTGAGTGGCTCCCTGCCCACTCCCATCACTACCGTTTCCTTCAGCTGCGCGCCCGTGGAGCGCGCGGTGGCCACCACCGCGGTGACGCGCGAATCGTGCTCGCCGAAAACGTCGCTGCCGAACAGCAAGGACCCAACTTTTCTCAAGTTTGGAGTGAGCGCCATCCTCGCACCTTCACCAAAGACCGGTGAGTAGACAGACTGTCTCCGGCTTCAGTCATGTGTTTCTTTAGATTCATTTTTCTCATTCAGGAATGGTTTTAACACGTGTGATGTTCCTCCACAGCCTCCTCACCCCCCACAATCCAAAGCCTGCACTGCAAGACCTTCCCCTTCCCCTGCTTTGACGGAACCTTTCACCCCATATTCAGGACGCCTTATTTACCAGGTAGGCATAACTTTTACGCACTTGGCTTCACAGATTCATAGACTCTGTTTAGCCTTTAGAATTCAGTCTGAACTAATTGCATTTAGATGTAAAACACTTTGAACTCCTGTCATATTTTACCAAAATAGAAGCTGAAAAGGGACAAACAGCCAGAAAAGAAGAAATCACTGTCTTATTAATGGGGGCTGCTGGCTCTGGCCCCTAGCCGGACCCACCCACCCACC